>NC_060160.1:24267884-24353129 GCF_021292245.1 Micropterus dolomieu | reverse complement strand
TTGTGGAGTTTAGCACGGGGATCACAGCTTTGTCGTTGTGTTTGTGTGGCTCACACACACACACACACACACACACACACACACACACACACACACACACACACACACACACATACTTCTGTTACCAGGAAACAGGGGTGAGACGGAAAGATGGAAAGAAGGGGAGAGAGGGGAAAAGCTGATCCTTCTCCCAAGAAGAAAAAGAGCGCATTGAAGATACACAGTCGAGTAGCGTTGCTGCAGTCTATTTTTGTTTCTTGCTCCTCCATACCCGCCCCCTCCCCACGCTTCACCCCAAATGCCACCCTGTTCTGAGATTTTCTTTTTTTTCTTTTACAACTTGAGTCATTGATATAAGGTTTGCTCTCTCCAAAGGCATAACATAAAAGTGAGTTTGCCTGATTTCGTCTTCCCACCTCCTCCTTATTGTATTCATCTTCCACACTGACCCTCCCGCCACTTTCCTGACACCAGATAATTCACTATTAATTCACCTCTAACCTCTCCCCTGTGATGTATGTCATTGAGTGGAATGCCGGACGCGCCCTGTGTCGTACTCCATTCAGACAATATATCATTTTAAACCTTGACGTCCTGCAGCACAGCACCAGGCTGTATTGACAAGGGGCCAGTGAAAAATCGTCCTGTGGCCCCGATGGCTCCCTCTCCTCTCCCATCCTTTTCCTGAGATGCTTCATCCGTGAAGGAGATTGAATTGGTACTCCCCATCCAGCCGCCAATGGCCCATTAGGCTCCAGCAGGTCGATGGTTAACTAATTGAGGAGAGTTCTAACAGTGACTTCTTCGCCCATCCATCCAATCCATAACTGCGATTTGAATGATTAGTCAAAATCTCCGACTCTACTAGAACTACTTTGATTGACTAGGATGATTGATGCTGTGGCTGAACCTGATCTTGATGTCTTTTTCCCGCGTATTCATTTATACAGCAAAAGGGTGAGCAAAGAGAAATACTTGTCTTCTGAAGATCTCAGGTAAGCTCCAGGCGTGCACCACCTCAGATCAGCAGTATGTTTCCAGACGGGTGATGAATGATCCTTGAGCTAAATACATTCGAGCATACAAAGGCAGAACTGCACTTATTGATACAGGAAATGCCAGCAGGCCTTTGAAAAATGCTTTTATAGATGGAGAGATAAGCATTGACATAAAGAAAGATGCATTTGGAAGCTTTAAGCATATAAAACCTTAGAGATCTAATCCCATGCCTGATGATAAGCACCTGAGGTATTGTTTGTGTGTGTGTGTGAGTTCACTCTTGTAAGAACCTCGGAGTGCTGCTCCCCTTTTTAACCTACGTCTTTTTCATTATTTTGGAGGCCTGTGGTTGTAGAAATTCATTTTCAGGGAAAGATGGATTTCTTTGGAAGTGGTCAGCTTGTCAATTTTTAAACATTTTCGATAAAGCCCGAAAGTAGTGGAACGAACGGAGGCAATGAATTCATTATGAGGTGCCCAGCCAACAGGATAAAGTGATAAGGCAAACACAGCCGTATTCCAGCCTCTTACCCTCCCTCTGAGCTTTAAGGGAGATGATGGTTTGAGTGAAGAAATGGGGAATGGAGCTGAAATGATGAAAAGCTCAACCATATCATTCCCAATCTATTTACTGAATAATCTGGTAATTTGCAATGATGGAAATTAATGAAATTGTGTTGCTGCAGAAGTATAGCAACTGCACCAAACTTATGATTAAACATATCAGATGTTTAGACAAAATTAGTCCTTTTTGAGAAGCGTAACAAATTTGATTAAATGTATTTCTGTGAGCATGATTCAGTAGCCTCTCTACAGCATAAGACGGAGGTATAATGCTTCACCGGCAATGACGCACTTCCATGAAGCTGGGTGACTTGCAAGCGAACAAAAGTGATGCAGCAGAGGCATCCCACAGGCATCCCAACACTCTGCCTGTAGTTTGGGTGAAGTGCCAAAAAGAATGAATCCTACACCTCCCACAATGCAACTGGATAGTGCTCTATAGAATCTGCCTGGTTTACCTGCCTGGTGAAGGCACATATCTTTCAAACTGATTTTAGAAATACTGAGGTTATGAGTGCCCCCACCCCTCCACCACTTTCAGCACGGCGGAACAGTGGTTAGCGCTGTGGCTACTCCGCAAGAAGGTTGCGGGTTCAAACCCTGGTTGCCCTGGCCTTTCTGTATAGAGTTTGCACGTTGTATGCGTGGGTTTTCTCCGGGTGCTCCGGTTTCCCCCACCATCAAAAGCATGTTTGGTTCTCCAGTCTGTGCCGTTTGATCTGGCATGGCATCTCAATCTGGTGTTGGTCCCCGGGCGCTGTACAGTGGCTGCCCACTGCTCCCTTCAAGGGATGGGTTAAATCCAGAGGATGAATTTCACAATGTGTATGAGACGATTATTTTGATGTTTTATGTAGCATTATTTTTAGTTTCCTGAAATAATAGGGGGGTTGATGGAGCAGTGGGTAAGACACATGCCTTTTGTTTGAGAGACCCTGGTTCAGTTCCCACTCTGACACATTCACCAATGTAATACAACAAGCAAGACACTTAACCCTAGTTGTTCCAGAGGCGTGTGACCTCTGACATACATAGCAATTGTAAGTCGCTTTGGATAAAAGCGTCAGTTAAATGTTATACAGTAAAAAAATAAATAAATAAAAAAAAAAAGTTATTCAGTAACATTCTCTGTAAATTGAATTTCCAGACATGAGGGTCTAAGTGCAGTTTCAAAGCCTTCTCAACACTGCAAGGATTGAAATTCTGCAGTGGATTGCTGAAGCCTTATTTAAAGCTGCACGAATCAACATATTTCTATTAACGATGGATTAGACGACTACATATAACGTGAACAGGCTCACAGAAGTTCAGTTCCCCTCGGCTCTATGGAGCATATGAGTGGCTTTTAGCTCATGGTCTTAGTTTTACCATACACATCTCTACTGTTTTGGTTCACACTCAGCCACGGCCAACTGCTATTTTCAGCATATAAGCTCACACCCACTGTACACTCCCTGCTCAGCACCAAACGGCAAATCCACGCAGTTAGCGACTAGCTGGTAAACACGGTGGAGCAGCTAATGAGCCGGATAATTCCCTCAGGAGTTGGTGGAGACCAAAATAGAGCTAAAGGTGAGTGAAAACTGGACATCCATTCATCAGGTGACCAGAAACGTGACTACGAATGAATGCTTATGTTGCTCCATGTCTAGTGGATGTGTAAGTAGACAACTTTTTGCTAAACAACATAACTTTATAAGGTGATACTATCTAAATGTGGTAATATTTAAATTTAATCTACTGTCATTTATATAAATGGGCAGGATAAAATAATAGAAACATCTACTACACCAAACACTAACTTCAGGCTCTACAATGATTATACCATTGAATCAGCACCTCTCTATAACAGTCCAAACAACCTTCATGAGGGTTGGCTTTATTGCAGGACTGTTGTCTTAAACTGCATTAGCTTTAGCTAGGTGTACCTACAGTAATAGACCTAACCTTAATATAACTTTTATTTAACCCATAAAGATTTGTAGTCTCCCATCCTACAACAAGATTATTCAAGGAATGTCACTTGAGTAAGTCTCTGCCTTGAAAAATCCTCCAGAGACACTGAAGACATTGTTCAAATGTTTACACATGCTTAGTAGTACTCCTAATGACTAGTAAATTGACTTTGACATGTAGAAGTGAAATGCCTCTTTTAATGCCTATTTGCATTTATGTAATTCAAGTTTGAAACACTGTATTTACATTTTATAAACGCTAATTAGAAATAACCAGGGGACCAGCAGGTATGCATCACCATATGGTTAGAGGCAGAAAAAGACGCCGTCTGTCTTATGTGTCTGTTAGAAGATGGAGTTTGGCAAACATGAGCACACTGTGTAAAAGTAAAGAGAATTTTCAAACAGCTGAGTTGGTTCAGAAAAGTCTTGGAGCAGAACTTGTCAGGTCAAAAGAGTCACGATGAAAACATAACTTCGCCCACCCCGCTCCACATTTACTCCTGCAAGCCTTTTATGGATTATCCACTTTGCATGGACCTAAAATTCTTTTTTTCACACCTTGCCGAGGAGAAGCTGGCATATGAGCTAAACCTTTATAAAGACTAATGTGTGCCATTAGTTTAACTAACTGTGGCCACTTTTCATAGCTGTCTGAATCAAATTCCCGGTTATGTAGGGAATTGTGGACGTTATAATCTGACATTTGGCAGGTCAAACTGTTCACACAAGGGTGTTAAAAAGGCCTCGTAGTCTAGTTATTTGTTCCATTATTCCAGTTTACACACTTGTCCCAAAATGTTCTAGATGTGCGTTCTGTTTTTGTCAGTTAAATCAAGAGTTATGCATTTGGCATATGGGCATTGCAAGTGACATGCTAACTACCTGGCTAAACCCTGCAGTGCAATGATTAATGTGAGTGCTGGTCATGTGGAAGGCTCAGTGGACCAGAGCTAAAAGGCTGACATTTTTCAAGTCCACTACATAGGGAATTGCCACTTATCAAAAGTTTACCCCCTGCACCTTTGCACGTGCTCCATAAGAAATGACCGCCCCAAACTCTTATTACAGCTGTCAACAGGAAACTCTCCAAATCTTGAACATTTTCTGTGCAAAAGCCTCTTTTTTTCAGTTTTTCTTCAAAAGCCTTATTTCTTTTCTTCAGCTCGGCAGGTCTGGGAGTTTGATTTATGGAACTAAGAGAAAAATGTCATGAGGTGGGAATGCTAACGGAAGCGCCACTGTCGCCTTGGCGTTGTAAAATGCATGGCTCGGGAGCGTGAGACTCAGCAGCTCTTTCCTCAATCATTGCAGACGCGTGTTGTGCATGCACGAAAGCAAAATCAGACAAAAGAAAAAAGTGGCTGTGAAGCTGTGAGAAAGGAGGAAGAGAGGCAGATTGACAGCTCTAGAGGGATTTTGTGATCAAACATCCATCTTGGCGTCTGCGGCGACCAACTTTGGAACGCTGATGAGACATGCAGAAAGTGGACGGACCGGGCCATGAAGTAGGATGATGCTGGCTAAAAGGGTCGCTCGTTGTGGGGACTCAGATGCTGATTTATGAGGTTTACTGCGCGCCATGAAAAGTGGTGCTCGTGGGGGGAAGGGTCTTTGTAAGAACTTATCTGTCTGTAATTTATCACACTACCCCTCCTCCGCCAACCTTTTGCAGCGGTCTGACCTGTGAGCTGGATACCAAACATGTTTCAGATGAAATGGACACTATAGCTGGTAAGTGTGCTCAAGGCTAGGGGTATTGTGGGTAATGGATATCCAGGCATTTTACTCCATAAGGACTGAAAAGTGGAAATGAGTGATCAATCAGAAAGTAATTAAGTTTTCCTTGGCGGTCTGGTAAATGACTTTTAAAGTGCATGGCTATTACCAAGAATACAGAAATATCTGTTAACACAGTAAAGTTCATCTCAGCCCATACTCTCTCATCTCTCTCTTTCTCAATTCACCAGGATCACAATTATGCGAAGACATATCTGTTCATCAAAATCAATTTAGTGTGATAAAAATGGAACGTTAGCTACAATGCTTGAATTTGGGTTTTGCTAGTTAAAAATCCATTACCGATGTGTTTAATCTGTTATTAAATACGAGACGATATTGTCTTGTTTCAGTGAATGGTTATACCATTTCCACAGTTCATTTGCCTCTGCACCCAAATAATCAAACTTGCATTCAGCCACGTGCTAGCTGAAAACTCTGGTCGTACAGGCTCACCTCGACTCAATTAGAATCTCCAGTATTGATGTACGATATGTATAGAAATGGAGCTGCTGATGTAACATTGTACCAGCGGCTCTTCACTACAGCATTGCAGATTAGATATTGAATGGAGTTCAGAGTGTCTGTGTCGCCATTTCTCCCTCCCTCTCCTGCTCCATATCAACCTTATTCAGTCCCTCCCATGCCATTAATGGCTGCTCACCTTCTGTGACCATGAATAAAATAACTTGTCTTGAATAATGTGGTCAGATATTGGTTAGAATGCATGATGTATAAAGAAAAAAAAGCATTTCACTGGTGGGCTTCTGGGTCCTATATTCTGCTCTCTGCAGCTCTCCACCACAGGTTAGGACAGGAGATGCAAACTGACTGAAGAGGAGGAGAAATCATGTGTGTGGAAACATTAATCAATCTTAGATGTATTAATTTTCATATAACCGTTATTGTGTGCTGTGCAAATTATTTTTTGATGCTTTGGCACCATTTTCTTAACTGCCATGCCAATAAAACCTTTTGAATTTAATTGAATTGGGAAGGGGAAAATGGAAATGAAGAAAACAAGACAATGAATTGATGATAGTGCAGTGTCAGCTTCAGGTTTGGCTCACAATCTGTAAATCTGAAGTATTTCTGCACTGCTGAACACAGATGTACCTGTGTGTATATACAGCCCCATTCCAAACATAGCTTCAGTCATTGCAATACAGTCCAAATTAAGGGAGCAAAATGAATAGAGATGAAGAATAGCCTCTGTGAAGGGCAGATCCATTATTGGGAAGTAATTATGCAGGCACAAGGCAGCAATCAATAATACATATATTAATAATTCACTTAATACCAATGCATCTCAATTAACCCCTGAGAAAAAGAGCAGGTAATTTCTCAATCAGGAAAAACAGAAAGTAGTTATAGGTAATACATTTGTACCAAACCAGTAATTGGGGAACGAATTGGGTCGTATTGTGCAGAGCAACAAAAATTGAGTTAAGTTCTTCATGTTAATAATTAATCACAATCACCTGGATATTTCTTGGCTTAAACAAGAACTAATGTTTTCCGATCAGCAGGCCATGACTACTGTAAGCAGTAAAAAAAAAAATAGCCATAACAATGATTATGGGATTACATTAAATACTAATACAGTATATCTGTTGTCGCACAAAATTTGCTGTCATTCTAGACAAAATTTTCTTTCAGGGCTGTTAAAATATCTATGGGATAGCGTCAGCTGCAGTGCAGACTGTAGAACATTTATGAAAGCATCAGCTGTTTGTTTGAAATAAACTGAGGAGGAACTGGGTGGTCAGCGTGTGCAGTGACAGCCACCGTGGCTGAACACACGGGTTGTCTTTTCTTTATTTTTACTATTCTGTTTTTACATACAGGCACACACACAACCCCTCTTTCCCCAGCTATTCCTAAGTCAATGTACTGCACATGCCACGTGGTTTCCCTTTCCATGACAGAGCTTGATTTGTTTTAATTATGTGCACCTGCCACTACTGTGACAAACACTGAGCAGCACACTGAGGAAGGCATCAGCCAAACTGTTTGTTATTTTTCTGCATTTCAAAAGAATAGAGATTCAGCAAATGTCAGCTGTGTGTGACCTAGTTTACCTTCAGCTGGACAGACACACATAAAGGTCACTACCTTCAAATTCCAACTTCATCACAAAAAATCTCCACCCAGGGCCTTGTTTGATCCAAAAATATGTAAATGTCATTGTTACTTAACTTATTAGGAAAACACACTTTTTTTGTTGTTGAATTGACAAAGTAACTGTAGTTATTGTGTATTGGTCAAGTCATCGCTGATATCCTATCTGATTAATGCGGTCAGTGTCACCGCCGATAACGGTGCAACAATTTTAGCCAGCTGAATGAGACAAATAACCTTTTGACTATTATGAAATATTAATTTCTCATTTATTCATTGATTATATGAGGCCATACACACCACAGGATCAGCATACTGGAGTGGAGGAACCAAATTTCGAAATCTAAATTGATGAAGTCACTGATCATTTTACTGGCAAAGTTCATCCAAGATTGAAAGTTGTGTTATGACCAAATCTGATTTTATTCTCTGAAAATTTTAATCCTTACTTTATCCTGTGTATTCCGTGATGCATTAATGCATATGAAATGTCCACATATAGACTCTTCTATAGATAAGGTTAATGAGGCAGTGTCACAATTCCAGCGCAATTAGAGCATTAATGGATTTGTCAGTGAAACTGAGAAGTGTGAGTATGTGCTGACGCCATCTAGCGGATGTCTTATCCGATCAACTTTTGGAGACTGGAGAGAAAAAGATGAAGAGAAAGAGAGAGAAGCCTCAAACCTTGACCCCTTGATTCCCAATTAAGGAGGTAGTCTGTGTGGAAAAATGAACTGGCAGGATGGCAAAAGAGCCCCCTGATGTTTTAAGGACATATTGGCCTCTTCACGTAAGTTATAACAAAGCCAAATGGGCTTCAACCCAAATGGCCTCCCTCTGAAACTATTTGATTTGCACACAACCGGGAGAGTGCGACTAATCCAATCCAATTTCCGGACGCACAAAGGCTCCGTGATTCATTGGAAAATCACGAGAGACAAACTGTGGAGCTGTGCTGCTATACCTCCTGGCATTTCTAATTTCAATAAAGATACAGACACCATTACGGCTGCGCTGAGGGTGCTTCAGACGCGTCCTTAACGGCGGAGGCTCCTGCGCTCACTACTGAAGGCTTTTTCACAAGGGAGTCGTGTTCAGAGAAAACGGTGCATATATTGACGTCAAATAGCCATGAATGACTACCGCATGTGCTGGCATGACAGGCGACCGGAGCAGCCAGTTCTAACCAAATGAGCCCCGAAATCCTGAGCAGACCGTTAACCCGAGAGACGGCCAGCGGCTTTTCAATTAGCCAAGACTGTAATATCTGATTAGATTTTAAACTTTAATCGATGCTCAGCTTCTCCAAACTCGTTGTGAATTCATGATTTAGTTGTGAGGGGCGAGAGCGACGCTGCATCCCGCTGCTGACAGAGAGACCACTTGTACCGCCGTCACAACTGTGCCAAGAGAAAGGGAGTCTTTGAAAGCCACGGGAGCGGACCCGACCGGCATATCAATCAGCGTCCCAGAGAGCGACTCGCTGGGTTCGCACCGGTGATAAAAGGTATTGTCTGGAGGTGCGTGTGCGTGCCCGTCTGCGTATGTGTGTTTGCGGGGAACAGAGAGAGGGAAATGGCACTTTTTCCGTCTGAAGAAGGAAGGACAGCAACAGTGAGTGGGAAACCAATGTAAAACCCAGTTCCTCTCGCCTCGCCACGGGTGCGCACGGGCGAAGAGGCGCGGGACCCGCAGGATCATCGATTCGCACTTTGTGATCTTGAGCTGCGTGTGTGACAAGAGCACATAAGGAAGCTGTGAACGGTGGGATTAAGGGGTGCTTCTCCTAAAGAACGACTCCAATTATTTAACCATGAACACCAGGGTATTGTTTTTGCTTGTTTGTTCTGCGGCATTTCTTACTGGGCTGCAGTGCGCCTCACCAAGGACCACAACGGGGCTGGATCTCCCCACCGCCGGCTTCAGCAACATCAGCAGCAGCGGCGGCAGCAGCGGGGAAACCGGGGGCAAAAGAGACTTGAACCAAACGATAAACTCCAGGCTCAAGAGGAAAACACTGGCTGTGGATTTTGCGGTCCCTTCGCTGTTGCGCTACTACCTGGCGGAGTTCATAAAGAGACCCCTGAACGGCGACTGCCAGACTTACAGCGGATGTTACACGGTGCGCGCAAACTTGAAAATGCACTGCATACCTTTGCAGAAAACCATATCTACTTTTGTGGACCCCAAGTCGGCTACGGACTCTGCTTTGGGGAACATGTCTACCAATGGACAGCTCCCCTTCTTCCATAAGCGGCCGCTGTCCAAAGTTCTGAAATTGGGCTTGACGAAAGCCAGCAGGAAATCAAACCAAGTTGTGGTGGAAATCGGAGAGGATATAGTCAAGACGGGATGCGGAGGTCTGTCTGTGTACGAGGAGGCCCCGGTGTTCACCCTGGAAATGGACCTCACAACTATTTTGGAGTGGTGGCTCGGCGCAGAGGGGGGCCGGCTCAGGGTCCGGCTCATGCCCGAGAAGAAGGCGCAGGTGCCCGGGATAGAGGATCGGTACACCGCAGCCATACGCGCTGCAGACCCCCGCCTCTTCCTTCAGATATCCTCCCGGGGTAAGTTCCACTCTTTCCATCCCTCCCTCTGTTTCACTCTCACTTCTCCCCATGTTGTTCCCTCACGCCCCCACATGCACTCTATACACACACACATACACACACACAACACACACACACATGCACCACTCAGCAGACCTAATTCATGTTGCTCGGTCAGGGGTGTGACTGTGGCTGTGATACATTTTTGATGTTGAATCCAGTGTGCCTAATTATGCGTGCTGCGTGTGCTCTGGCTGGATGTCATGGTGAAAGAGCGGGTGAAGAAATGTCAGCACATAGAGAAAGACCTGATATTTGCAATGTCCTGATGGGAAAATGATGACTGAGGAATGTGTGAGTGTGTCAGAAGAAAATAACACTTAGGGAATCCATGCATTAAGGTCTGATGCTGTGAACCAGGGGACTCTCCAGCAGACTCCTGTTTCATTATTGATGCCCACCGCAGCGCCGCCAGACGAACTGCGTGTTGATTTAATTCCCAAACACTTTGATTATTTCCAGTTGGGATCCATGCAGGGTAGGGTAGGCCTATGTGCAGCATCTTCAGAGGCTTATCACTTCTGAGATGTTAATTATTATTTAATATGGAAGGAAAGAGATAAAGTACCTCATTGCCTGATACACATGTGTGTACATTGCATAAGGCCTATATGAAATGATATTTAACTTGGAAAAGGCCGCAGCAGGGATCCCTCGCCTTCATTAGTTTCTCATTAACGATACCTTCTCAATTCCCGGAGCCACCCAGTGCTGAAGGAAGGTTGGAGATTGAAGAGAACGGGCTTTATTTTGATTAGGCACAAATTAAGCGTTATCTCCAAGAAAGCTTTAGCACTCAATACTCGAGGGTCCTTCCCTCGTTCTTCTGAGCATCGGCACAATCAGTGTAATTGCTTAATCACTTTGATGAGGGAGGCTGGCCCAGAAAAATGCAATGGAACCTATCAGACAAAAGCAAAGCAGAGGCCCGGCACAGCTGGCAGTTGATACAGTGAGGAAGAAACCCCCCTGCAATAAGTTATTACATTTTGTGTTGGTTACTACATCATGGTTTTGGTTGCATTCTTAATTATAGCATGGCGTACAGGTGGGTGACATTACAGACAGTCCCATACATCACTAAATAGATGTGAAGATGAAAGTGTAAATCATATCATATGGTTTGATTGAGATGGTGGTGGAGAGCATTGTTTCACACGATGGTCCAAGATCTTCCATAGGTGTGTGAAACTGGGTTGAGGTCTGGTGACTGCAAAGGCTGTAGAATTGTATTCAATTTTCCAACTCGCCAAGCTATTCGATAGTCTGTTGTAATAACAGGTAGGATCAGTGCATTTCAGCTGTGAATGTTAATGCAAAGAGGCGCGCACACACACACACACAACACACACAAACACACAAACACAAACACACACACAAACACACACAAACATGGTTTATACAGCTGAAGCAGTGGTAGAAAAGCACCTGAGTGTGCCACCTCTGTAGCTCCCAGCAGTCATTCCAATGACACAGCTGGTAGTGTTTGCAGGTGGGAAGCCAGCCCCCCTGTTGTCTTGGTTTTTTACATAAGCCGTTTTTTCCCTTTCTCGTCACAACCATTGTGGTTCTCTTTAACAAAACACTGAACCATAAAATGTACTCTGTATAGCATCCAGCTGAGAATGTATGTAACTGTGTGACTGGTGAGCCAGCCTTTGTGTTCAGCAGACCTACACTTTGTAAACAAAGTTTTGGAAGTACAAAAGGCTCCAAAATCTCAACTACCTGTGTTGTGTTTCTGTAAGAGTGTCCTCCCAAGGAAAATGACACCATCAGTCATTTCAGATAAACCTTTTCCTTGGCATAATAAAGTTGTTTTTGTGGCTAATCATATCCAAAAAGATAGAAGAAAAATAGTACCCACACCTAAACATTGCTGTCTAGTTCGTAGTTCTTCATTTCTTCTACATTGACATAATGTCCACTGCAGCTCCCAGCAGGCATTCCAACCAACACAGTTGGTAGCATATGTAGGTGGGAAGCTGGCAGAGGAATTTTCAGTGTGGAACTCAGCTGGATTATTTACTTTGTCATTAAAACCTCAGAGGTGTTCTTAGTCTACCTAACTAAACCAATGTTGTGTAAGATCAGAACAGTTTTATCTTTGGTACAGTGATTTGTAACTGTGAAAACTGGGAGGAAGGAACAGACAAGTGATGTCATCTTGCTGACTGGGGCATCAAATCAGAAAATGCGTCTCTGTGTCGTTCTGGAGTGCCCTTACAAAGAACTTATTTTGTCCTTTAATTTGGGGGACTTGTTCTGTTGTCCCTGGATATGCAGTAGCGTGTCCTGTGTTGTGCAACAGTTTTGGTGAAGTGGTCACAGAGGGAACCACCATGTGACCATATAATGCAACTGAACTGAGAAACATTCTTTTTGCCAAACACTTTCATCACAAAAGAAATGGCTCTAAAACTGAAGACTATTCTAAAAGCCCTCAAACTTTGAAACTTTAGATCCATTGTATCTAAAAAGCAACAGAGAGATGAGATAACAAGATATAATTTAACTTCAGCCATTAGTGCACACTAATATGTGTGTATTACTGGCAAGGGAGTGAAAAGTGTGCAGCTCTCACTGGA
Organism: Micropterus dolomieu; assembly: GCF_021292245.1. NCBI lineage: Eukaryota > Metazoa > Chordata > Actinopteri > Centrarchiformes > Centrarchidae > Micropterus > Micropterus dolomieu. The sequence continues at coordinate 24,340,511 of NC_060160.1, read as the reverse complement.
ATTAACAGGCTGCCATCCATTGTTTATTACATCCATGCTAATTTCTCTTATTTTATATCTACTCCATCCTTCATTCTCACGTAACCCAGAAATTGATTAAGTCTTTAATCATCAAGTAGGTCTGCTGCTCAGACAAGCAACGAGGGACTTCCTGGAGGAAGCCTCAGCAAGGAAATACTGTATAAGGGCATCCATTCATTTGAAAGCTGCCATGATGGAGAGTAGCTTTGAAACCACAGTGGCTGTTTGTCAAACTGCAGTGATGACAGGACAAATAGCAGCAGTATTTGTACAACACTAAAACAAAACCTAATAGAGAAAGCACACTTTCTGTATATTCTGATTTGATAAAACCAACATGAATCTGTGCATGATATCAGTGCATGGTGGAGATAAGAATCCATAAATGTGACAAACATGGTCGTAAAAATGGTCTCAGTCTATTATCTGTCATTTTTGCTTGATGTGTAGCAGTGTAATCATCATTCTAACATGCTAATTTCTAGTTCCAAAATCAAAAAGGTTGAAAGTCAGAAATTACAGTAACAAGTGCTTTTTAAATTATAGTAAAAACTATTTCTACTGAAGCTGCTCTGTATAAATTTTTTACATTGCTTTAAAAATGTGGTTAAAATACCCAAATGTAGATTTAGACCAACTTCTAACTTAGTTTAGAAAACCTACTAACCTACATTAGGTTAATAAGTAATGATCACCTGAGGATACTTCACCAAAGTAGGCACACACATATTATTTATTTATTCTATTCTATTGTGAAAAAACAGCTAGTCATGGGAATATGATAATTCTGTATTGAGAGAAAATTAGGCTTGAAATGGAATAAAAAGGTTTGCATTTACATGAAAACATACAGCACATCGGTAGATCTTTCGTTTCTCTCATTAAGTCTCCTCCTAATAAAACGCCACTGATCTTTATGCCCAGTAATGTTTTGCTTTGTGTTTTTGTTTAAAATAAAGATTGACATGATGTCATAGTGATTAGCACTGTCACCTCACACATCACATCAACATGCCGGCCAGCTAAATTTGCGCCTGTGTGAGTGGATTGATCGCTCAATGTCAGCTAGGATAAGATCATTTAATTTAAGAATATTATTGTGACACTTAGATATATTTCTATGTACTATATGGACAAAATTACTGGGACACCTATACATTACTCTCGTGACCTCCCATTCTAAATCTATAGGCATTAATGGATACGGTTCGCCCTTTGAAGCTATACGAGCTCCTACTCTTCTGGGAAGGCATTTTTACAAGATTTTTGAGTTTGACTGTGGGAAGTTTTGCCTGTTCATTAAGAAGAGCATTTGTGAAGTCATACAGTAATGTTGGACGAGAGGGCCTGGCTCGCAATCTCTGTTCTAGTTCATTCCAAAAGTGTTTGATAGGGTTGAGGTCAGGGCTCTGTGCGGATCGGTCAAGTTCTTCCACACCAATCTGGAAAAGCTTTCTGCCAAACCCTAGCTCCAGCCCATGCATCTCTCAGCAGAATGAGTGAGTACGGAAAAGGGATGGATGGTCAAATTTGGAAATTACCAGTGGTGAAGTGTATGTGATATGCAGGTGCTTGCCTTATTCTCACTACAACAATGCCATGTAACTTGTGCTTTTTCAAATTGCCAGTATTAGTTCATTTGTATTAAGATGGAGCTTTTGCTTCCTTTTATTTGATGTTCAGCAAAGGAAGAAAGTGACAATTGTCATGAGTAACAGAGACGGACAGAAGTCTACACTTTGGTTCAGGTGGAAATCTGACTCTGTATGCCTACTGCTTTCTACGAGATTACCATGCTGCTGCATATTTGCAGAGTTGCAGTTATTATCATCAGCAGTTATTACAATATGTGTTTCTACAAGGCACAACTGTGTTTACATGCTGTTGATGCACAGAGACACAAGCCTCTAACACCACACACACACACACAGTTGTACACACATCTGTGGTCCCTCCATTATGTCCCCTTCCTATAACACATACTCCCCCCTGCCAGCGTCACACACTCCCTCCTCCAAAATGACTCAACTCAAGGCTCCAGCGTGGATTGTCTTGCTCTATCAGCTTTTTTACACCCCTGACTGGCCAATGTTTGGCATTTTTCTGTGTAATGTGCGCACTACACTTGTTTTTCCAGCCTGCGGTAAGATGCTGGCTATTAGCATGAAATAAATACCAACCATGGCACCCGGAATAATTTGACGATCAGGCAAATGTGCCTATGGGAATCAAGGCATTAAACTCTGCACAGTACATTTATGCTCACTTGCCCTATGGGGAAGATCATTAATGAGAAATGCTTCGATGAGCTACAGTGTAGGAGAGGGGGAAACAGTGCTGGGCAGGTGTGATAAAGAGTTGACCTCTACTTTATTAACCTCTGTTATGTTCACCAAGCCATGCCATAAATAGGTTGCAAGAGAATCATAAATGGTCTCAGCACTGGAAGCGGGAGGAAGCGGGGACCTCTGCTTCATTAATCTGCACATACCTGCTGCCGAGCTCTTTAAGATGTTCATGTTCCTTGGCACATCATTAGCAAAGAGTGTCTTCATAAACCTAACAGGATCTGATTGAAGCCCTGAAGGAAAACACCGCTACCACCATGCGTAAGAGGAGCAACTGTGTGTGTTGGGGCTTTCCTCCCCATGTTTGCCCCTCAGCTCTGCCCCAAATGCAAACACACACTCTCATGATTTTCTGTTGAGAACCCCAATCTGCTATTTCCTTTTAGAGGCTTATAACAGAATCCTAGTGTGCGGATGTTTTAGCCATTAGGCAGATATTGTAATTTCTTCTGAATCTTAAAGCAAGTCAACAGTAAATTATAGAAAGTGAGATTACACGCTCGGTATTTTGTTTACCCTGTATTGCTTGTGGCCCTTTTGGAAGAGGTTTCTCCTTGAAAGATGAAGTTACAATAGTTTTATTGAGGGTGTAAAAGAGTGAGGTTTGCCTTGTATGTTGAACCAAATCATAGCAGAAAAGTTTACCTTCATTTACTTGTTTACCTAAAGAGTTTTTTTATATTGAGCTCTTTAATGTTTTTAGTAATGTAATTATTTAAGATTATTTGAAGAAGTATATGTAGTATATGTGAGTATATGAACTTGAGCTAAACAAGATGGACTATTTTTTGCTGTAATATTTTGTATGCGTGTTTGTTCCGGTGAAAAACATGAAGATGAATCTGAATTAGGATTAGATGCCTTAAAAAAAAAGAATAATTAGATATAATAATTATAATAATAATAATAATAATAATAAGAGACCCAACAACAGTCAATTAATAAATTCAGTATGCCAAACATCACCTTACCAATGTCCATCTTCTAAAATATGAATATACTGGATGTGGCATTTCTTTCTTATATGTGATAGTAATAGATAAATATCTTTGGGTTTTGGACTGTTGGTCAGACAAAAAAGCACATCTGAAAACCCTGCCTTTGGCTATAGAATATTAAGATGGGTATTTTTCTCTACTTTCATTTTATAGACACAGGGATTAATTGAGTTATCAAGGAAAGAATCAAACAATCAATTGATTATGAAAATAATAATAATAATAGTTGCAGCCTTAGTTAGATTTTTTGGTTCCAAAAAATACTATTGGGAGGGGTGGAATGACATGGCAGAGATTAGTGCTGTCACTTCACACAGCACATCAACATGCGGGTCAGGTGAACTGTCCCATAGGTGTGAATGTGAGTGTGAATGGTCATGAGTGTGTGCATGTTAGACATGTGACACACTGGTGACCTGTCCTGATTGTACTGAAACAGTAAGAAACAAAGCAGCAAATCCACGCGTTAGAGAGCTGAAACAGCAATTTTTTCAACATGATCGATGATTAATTATTAAAATTGTTGCGGATTAATTAAGCCGCAAATAATCAAATGTTTTAGTGTTATTTGAAAGCCAGCCCAGACTATGTTATGATCTCCTTGCATTTTGGCACACTAAACCTTCCAGCCTTTTCTCTTATATGCTAATACGTGCCTTGCATTTCAGAGTGATCATTTGTGGATCCAGATTTTCTCACCTCTTGGACCAATAGGGAGAAATGCTGGGTGATGATGTTGGAGTGATATCATTCCCAAGTGCATTTAACCAGAGGAGTAAACATTGCAGTGTGTGTGTGTAAACACAGCCTAAATGCGGCTTGATGACACAGTGCAGCTGTTGACCTTTAATTTAGTCCATCCAGGTGGAAGGCTGTAGAGCCACAGGAAAGGTGACATGACATTGCGAGTGAGTGTGTGAACTTGTGACAATCAATGGGTTTCCTGACATTTAAAGCTTGTATCAATCAGCTGCTAATGGGGAAATCAATGGGAAGTCAGAATGACATGCCACTTTATTATTTATGCATTTGTATGATCAATTCACTCACGGAGACGGGGGCGTGTCGTGACACCCCGGTGGACCCCTGAGGCACTGGCCAGCTGATCAATACTGCAAGTTGCACTGGGCATGATCAAGTGCATGTGTCTCAGTGTTAGCTGTTAACTAGGTTTGATTTCATGACAAAGCGGTTGTAGACGCAATGTAGAGGTGAGAGAGCGATGCGTTCAAAATGAAAGGAGGAAACCTGCTCCCCAGTCGGCAGTGGTGAGTGTGTCAGATTCCTCAGGAGTAGCTTCTCGCCTCTTTACAAATGTTAATAATCAGGCATTCACAGCTTCTGCAATATAAACACCTTGGAACTTTTTTTTTTGCCATTTTCAGTGCTCAAAATCAGTGCTGCTTAACTGAGCTGAGTACAGTACAGCAATGATATCATTACCACTCTGACAGTTACCGCATGCACATTCACTTGAGTTATTCCCACGTAGGCCTTCATGAAGTAAGTGAAGGACTTTCTATGCTTTTCTGGCACTGAGTTAAGAAAACAGCAATTCTCAGCATCACCATGTCCAGTGTGAATGGTTGGAAATGAATGCTTTTTAATGAGATGGCCCCCTGAACCTGCTCAAATACATTCATGACAGTCACATTCACCAGGGCTGCTGTCAGCGTGTAATGAGACTGCTAATATTTCTTGACTTAAAGGAAGTGAAGAAATCATTTATTTGTCTGCCTTAGCTGGCGATATGTATGGCCTCTGCACCGGCCCTCACATTAGTTGGCTCCATCTCAAGAGCTCAGGGCGCTCCAATGTTGCCCAGAAAGACAAGCTGTTAGTATTCTGTAGTCGGCCATACTTAACATAAAATATGAAAATGTGAAGCCTGCCAAATTGGAAGCTACGAATAAACACCTTGACAATGTAAACAACAACTAATGCCTTTTACGATATTAATCACCTTCATTGTAGTTAATGCTTGTGTCACTGTATTGTAAATTAGCTGGACTCAAGGTGACTTTGGCTGTGATTTCCTTTTTTCACTTCTTATTCAGCACTGTCTTTTTTCCCCCTCCTTTTCCCTGATGTTTTAGTTATTTATGCCACTTGCTTGTTCTCTCAAAAAACCGCAAGCTGCCTGTTTGATTAATGGTGATGCTTATAAGAGGCCTTGGTGCAGGAGTTTGGCTCAGAGCTAGGTGTGGACAGGAATGCATACTGTACAGGAGCTGAATGTGAGGCTCACACCCCGGGATGCTCCACTTCCATAATGAGAGAAACAAATGATGTGCATAAACGAGTGGTCACACTTTTGTCAAAGTTACATACTGTAGTAAGATATTCTACACACCACAAATTACAGCTATAGGGCTATTGTGCTGGATTGCATCAAACTATGTAAACCCACCTATGTATTTAGTATTATAAAAAGTATATTGTAAATACATGATTTGCAAATGCAATTATTTCACAATGATCTTAAAATCAATGTTTGTTTGCTCAAAGCTCAGCGATGATTTACTTCTCTGTCGCATTTTTGAACAACTTAAAAATAACCTAACTAATTACTGTGTAATGTTTGGCTAAAAGGAATCACGAAGGATGATATTCATTGCCTGTATAGCTGTGGATCCTTTAGACAGGAATCAACAAGGAAATACGCAATATATAACACACAAGCAAAAGAGGATTTCTGGTCCAGTGTCATCTTAGTGTATGTAAGTCATCTTTTGACTTTCAGTGACCTGTCTAGTATTCCAGCAAAGAGAAACATACAAACTCATTAAAAGAGGTCTCATTGATAGATATGTGTGGCCACCTGTCATTCCTACCGCTTGTGTCGTCTCTTCCCTCACTCGTTTCCTGTCAGTGACTAACAGGGAGGAAATGAGAAAGAAAGAAGGAAAGTGAATGAAAGCAGGAGACAGAGATAAACAGACTTGTGACAATAATTTGCCTTCAGTTTGGTCTCAAATTGTCTCTTTTTCTAGATGTATGTCGGATTTTAATTAGCATAGCATGACGCACAGCAAAGGTAGGAACTGAGTAAACAGTGACATGTGAAGCCATGGACATATGTAGGCTTTAAAACTCTTCCACTTTAAAATCTTTATTATATACATAAAATATATCTCTTGTTGTTTGTGGTTGTTGCTGAACAGTGTAGATAATGAACTTAAAAAGAAAAACACTAGTTTGGAGCAGTGTTTCATTGGACCTTAATGCTGCATTCATTGATTTGTTTTGGCCACTTGACGACACCAGAACAAGCAAAAAACATTTTAGCATGTTGCTAGCAAACCTTTTTGCAGCCATGAAGCATTAGCATTAATTTGGAGTTGTTTGTCTAGTCACCTGATGAAGTTCAATATTCACTCTCCTTTTAACTCAGTATTGGTATCCAAGCCCTCCTGAAGAAAATAGCCTGTCCGTCTCTTTAGCTGCTAGATGCACCACTGTATTCTCCAGCTTGTTGCTAACTTTATTCGTCTCCTGTTTGGTGCAGGGCAGGTTGCATAACAGCGGGCTTATCTGGTACAGCTTAAAACAAGGTTAATGAGAACAGGGTTTGCGAGCCAGAAAACCAAAACAATGATTCAAAACTAGACTTAAAGGTTCCATAGAGCTAATGAGGAACTGCAGAGTTGGATGGTATTTCTTTCTGGGTTCATCACTGCGAGTGACCCCTTTCACAATTTAATGCAGCATAATATAAAAATATTGATTAGTGAGGCTTTAATGAGTGTGGAAGTGTGTGGCGTGGGAGTGTTGTAAACTTTTAATTTCAGTTCTTACAATATTTGGACTGCTGGCAAGATGGCAGGACAAAAATCCAAGGAAAGAAGGATGTATAAAGATGGCAAGAACGAGACATTTTTTATGAATAGTGTAACACACCCATTTTCTTTCCAGTCCAGTGAAGCACTTCCACCAAGCTTTTCTCTGTTGTCAGACTCCTCTTGCTTTTCACATAGCTTAAGCCAAACTCACACTTGAGCTAAATCAAACCAGTCCCTGTGACGCTAACCACTGAGCACGAAGCATCAGACAGGAACATGGAGAGTCTGAAGAAAATCTCCCAACATTCACCTGGAGTTAGAAAGACATTAACAGATGTGGCGCAGTCACTATACACACAAAGCCTGGCTGCCTTTGAGGAGAAGCCTGAGTGCTCTCAGGCCACATCCCCAGCTCCCTTTATGATCTGTAATGGGATTGTTGAGGAGCACCAGCAGCATCCTCATCACAGGACAAAACCCACTTAATGGGATATGATTCGCCATGAAAGGGCGAGGAAGAGCAGTTTCTCACTGAACTCGCTTATCCCTTGAAACCTCCATACCCCCGCATCCCCACCCTCTCCATCCACGTCTCCAAGTGGAGGCTGGCATGTCGATTCTGCCCTGTATCACCTCTACCTGTGGCGTGGCTGGTTGTGTTTATGTGTGTGTTGGGGAGGGGGTACACAGACAGAGGAGGCAGAACAGCAGTGCCATGAAAGACACTGTTTGTGGCTTATCGGAGCACGAGGCCCAGCATGCTCAGTGATCTTAACCTGTTCAGTGAATGGAAGTGCAACCTGTTCAGCTGCTGAGATGGCTGGAAGTAAATACTGAGCGGTGCCAGCTCTGTTTTGAACTCAGCAATGCCTAGAGACGGCTTATCTTCACAGCTAGAGCAGAGAGGAGTGCACTGAGGAAAAGTTTGATGAACAACTTCACCTTTGCTTGTGGGGTTACAAACAGTTTCAGTCTGGCTGGGTTAAGCAACAGTCACTTATAACAGCCATCTGGCCATATCAGCTGGGGCAAAATTCAATAAGTTTCAGTTTAAGTTTTCATTTTTAAGACGTGACGCTTAAAGCCATACATAAAAGGGACACCACTGATTTTACATGTCAGATTTAATTTACTAGTTATAAAGATTACTACTAAGCCTGTAAAAACAGTTTGTTTTATGTTCTCATCAGGGTTAGTTCCAAGGAAAGATTCAGATATTTTCCCAAGCAAAACTCACAAGCCCTAGCATGCTTAGTGGTTGACCGGCTCAATGAATGGAAGTGCAACCTGTTCAGCTGATGAGATGGCTGGAAGTGAATACCGAGTGGTGCCAACGCTGTTTTGAACTCATCGACGCCTGGAGACAGTTTATCTTCCAATCTGTCCTTGAAAATAACCCTGGTGAACAGTTTAAGATATTTTCAAGTCTATCTTGAAATACTTGTGTACATTGAAACAGTTAGTGGTCACTATAATCATTCCTATACTCTGTACTGGTTGTGAACGATAACACAACTCCACTGGAAGAGGAATAATTACGAGTTCATTCAGCACCCTGCATTAGCCAAATCAAGACGGTACCTTCGTACTGGTAGGCATGTGTAGATTTATTACTGGTGTTCCAACTGAGGAGTAACAGGATTGATCTCTCCACAATGGCTCTGCAAGGAAACTGTCTGGGGAATCTTACATAGGGAATTTCTGACGGAAAACAGTAACTTTGACACCCAGTCAATTTGTCTAACTCAGACTGCTGCAGCCTCATATTAGCTTGAACTTTAGAATGTGAGTGTACTCACAGCACAAGGGGACCTGTTCATGACCACAGTCTGGAACAGAGCAACAATTACAGCAATCAATTACTCTTTCAATTTACATATGGCATGTGAGTAGTATAACAATTGACTTGGAAAATGCCAAGGCTATCCTTAAAGTATCCTTTAATGTGCAAGCATAACCACTATGTCTGGATATATTTCCCTAACTATTTAAATTACAGTATGCCAAAACATGGTTTTGCCTTGCTGAAGCCGCCTCATCTCAGCTGTGCATTTATTTTGTACTTGAAAATCCGGAATTCCAGATTGATAGGGAAAAATCCCATCCCTGATTGCTTATTTCTTACATACCTGCTGCATGAGGTGGCAGTAATGTTTTGTTGTATGTTTTGATGCGGCATATCATTCAGTTAATTTTGCCATAGACACTGGTGTTACAATTGCATCACAATGTTGCCAAAATTTTTGTATCTGCCCTGTGATTCAGATCTGCTCTGAAATGGTCTTGCTGTTTCAAGAAGTCCATAATCCTGCTGACAAACAAACAAACAGCACCTAAAAACATGATCTCCTTGGCGACCTTAATAACTCCATGTTTGGTACCAAGCATTTTAATAAATGGATGTATATTCATATTTCAAAATCTACTTTATTTTTCTTCAAATATTTCAAAAGTAGTAATCATTCAAACTGGGTTGTGGGTTTAATATTATTTTTCCTTCCAACTGCTTGTATCATCCACCACACCTCTCTGTTTACCTTCAGTGCTGTAGCCTCTGGCTCAGTTGTTTCAGTTGGACATTCAAGGACCTTTGACAGGGTTGTTTTAATCCACTTTCCTTCCCCATTTGTTTTGTACACACAGCAGCTTGCCGGTGGGCTTATATTACCTCATGGGACTCTGACCTCTGCTCAGAACCATGTTGTATTCATGTTTCCTGGCTTTCTGCAAAAGTCGATCTAGTACTAACCTCACTACTCGGTACAGTATCTCCATTCATAACTAGCATGTTCTAAGATTGTAATTATCGTAAATGCTGGACTTTTACAATTTCAACTGAAAACCTGACCACTGACGCTAAGATTTGGGGTGTATTTCCTTTTTTTGTGTGAATTGTGAAAAGTCTTTTTGCATGTCAGTGCTCATGCATGTTAGGGTGTGCGTTCGTTCATGTGCGCATGTCCACTAGGGAGCACTGGGGTGCTTTCAGGCTACACAAAGCCTCCTCCTCCTCTGTCTGAACTTGCTGGAAAAGTGAACTGGAGCCAGCAGCTAGCAGCCACATCAGCAGTGCAACATGGGTAGAAAAAAAACAAGATCAGCAGCACCTGACTTTTTGCTCAGTGCCAGCTGGACAACATCATGTTGACCTTGTCGTGCTTGCACCAAGTCCATGAAATCAAGCCACAGACCTGGCCTTAGCACCCTTAACAACAACACACACACACACGCGCACACACACACACACACCTTTTCTCTATGTACTACTACTACAGCCTGACCTTGGTGGTTGTTCTTGTGGAGCTAAGTAGAAAAAGAACATAGGGTCAGGATGGGCCAGGGGAAGGAGTGTTTCTGCTGTCGATTGTAGTGCAGAGTTTTGATTATCGTAAACGTGAAACTTTTGCTGACCTGCAAATACTTTGGAGATAAGACCCCCTCTCTTGCTTGGAAGGAATTTGCCATGATGCGAGCAATCACTATGGGTGGACACTGCTGAATCTTCACAACTGGAGAGGCTCTCCAGGGAAGCTCATCAGCAAGGTGCTACAGTAAATCATCAGCTAAACCAGCGGGGGTTTGCCAGTCTAATTATGTGCTAAATTCCTCTTCTGATGTCTACCTTTTGAGTGTGTGCATCTCTAAATTAGACATAAACTCGCTGTGATTAGCCAGATGTATGATTTTTTTTTTTTTAGCTACATAGCCATGTGCAGCCAGTTGTATAAGCAAATACCAAGATAAAGGGTCAGATGTTTGATGTTAGCCCCCCTTTGATTTCTTTTACAGTCATCTAAAGAAGACCGTCGGAATGCTAATGTTGAATGCATCATGAAGTGAATATCAGATACTTGTGGTGAGTGGGTGTCAGGGTTAGTGAATGGGCCAATATGTAATCTCGCTGTGGTGACACAAGCACTTTGAGAAACATACGATTCAATCTTTCATTCTCGTCTGCCATTCTAAAGAAAAGCCTGACTCACCTGTCATGTACCCTGGATTTGCGCTTCAAGTTTCCACGGGGCAAAGCCGCTGAGTGACAAGTATGAGAGGAGCCTTATCTGTCACCTTACAGGCATTTCATTATAAAATGCTTGGCTACTGCACTATCAGAGGAAAGATGGTGAATGCAGCTGCCTTGAGGCTGGCTGGGTAAAAAAAAGATCGGCTTTAGGACAGATTATGAAAAGGTTACAAAGTGAACTTGGACACAGTCATTTTGTTTCTCCTCTATCATTCTGAATTGCAGATCTTGTAACTGTAATGTGACATGGATCAAGCTCCATCGTATCACGAAGGAATGAAATGGCATACGAGAGATTTGGTTTTGAACAAAGGTGTCGGTATAGTTCTCACAACTCTTCTTCTTCTCTGTGCCGAAATACCACGGGGCGTCATTAAATGACACGAGTGACTGGGTCCATCTTCCCATAGCAGTGAAAAGTCACGTAATGGACTAGCTCCGGTGACTCAGCCTCGGAACTGATGGCGTGGCTCTATGTAGTGTGACGGCTTTGACATGGTCCCAGATCAGCGCTCATGTGGCCAGGGCACCAGCCCGTTTAAAAAAAGGCTGGTGTGACGGGGAGACCAGCTAGAGCTAATGACCTAGAGGGAGAGGGAGAACGTTTTTTCCACAGCAAGTAGAGGTTGACAGCTTCTTGACTTGATGCATCTTGGAACATAGTCGAACTCCATTCCCTTTTGCCCCAGACACTTTATTCACTGATGAGGAGCCATCCTCATTTAGCTATGCAGTATTTACTGCAGAGTGCTCATTAATGACTCTGGAGGAGCAAACATATTTTCAACTAAAAAGAGTTGAAATGATGATGAAAAATAGTTCACATTTCTCTGTAGCACCAAGAAAATGTGTGTGTTTAGAAGAAATCGACACGTTCAAGGCAGAGGGTCTGGAGGCCATGTTTGATTCATTCGAGTGGAAAAGTGTACAGTTTTACATATTGCAGTGTGACTCATGCCACCTCAAGACATCTTCCAATTAACACTACTGCCAGATTGTGATGACACTCTACCCATCATTTACTGGACTGATATCTTCAAAAAGGTCAAGTCAAATATGAAATTGCACCCAGACCATGGGACCAATGACCCGATCATTATTACTACAGGAAAGATAATAATATTTTTGGAAAATAACCCTAATTGCTCTCTTTCTGAGAAGTAGTTGAAAAAAGTGATACCACACTCAAGTATGCGCGTTAAAACTGGAACTGAAGTGGCGATTATCCTAGCTTAGCATATAGACTGAAAGCAGGGGGAAACAGCTAGCTAGGCTCAGTTTTGTTTGTTTAATCTCTACACAAACATAAATGTATTCATGGAATGTTAAATCAAGGGCAACTGGACTTGGTTGAAAAACTCTGACCTGGATGACTGACTACAGACAAAACAGAAATGTAAAAATTATATTTTAAACTTTTAGAGGGAGCAGCATGGTGCAACTAATTTTTGACGAACTACAGATTCATGTATCTGTTATTATAGAGTCATCTGCTGTCAGCACTGTAATGACAACGCTGAGGCACATTTTTCATAGACCACCATGATGTATAAAGGCATAACTGAATTACAGAATGGAGTCATTTTTAATCACCTTACCTAATCTTTGCTGGCCTGCTCTCACAAGATTGATCTCCCTCCTTCTGGATCTTTTATAGTAGTACAAGCAATTTTTTTACAATGATTTGTTACATCTGCTGTTGCACTGTATCTGCTAGTAAACAAGTGCATTTTGGATAGCTCCTTGGCATCACTTTTGGGCAAGCCCCTTTAGAACTGTGCCAAACATGACAATGACAAATTTTGGTACACTAAAATTAATGGACATGTTGTTTGAGGTAGTGAAGTCAACCTAATGTCCAGTTTCTAACTTTCTGACATTGATGTGATGTGTGTGTGCAGCCAAGATGGACAAATCTGGAGATAAAGACAAATGGACCCATGCATGCCAACTGAAGAAAAAAGATTACGACAGTTCTTTAAAAAATGATAAAGTAGGAGGAGCAGAATCATCCTTTTGATGAAGCAGTTGGGACTAAGATAGCAAACCGCGCCTGGGTGTTCAGGTCAATGAGTGAAGACATTGACCAGTTGTGGCTGTGAGTCATTTGTCTCCAACCCAGTTGCTGCTTTCATATTGAATAGGACTCAATCAGGCCAGCGATGAATGCCAGCTGGCTGTTAGAGCAGTGAAAGAAAAAAAAAAACAAACAAATGAAAAAGAGAGGCCAAATTAATGGATGCCAGCAGAAGCGAGGTAAGACCCAGCTCTTACTCTGATTAAACATCAGGGCCATCAAAGGGGAGGAAGCCATTAGAGATAGATTGTATTGGCTTTGCGACTATCTGTGCTTCTATTTTAAAGAAAGACATGTCTGTGTCGAGAGGTTTTGGTCTCTTGCACCCACACCAAGGATGTGTTTGGTCAGGCAGAGTGAAAGGACAATAGCTTTCAAATATGTATTGAGTTTCCATTCATTCCGTACAAAAGAAGAACGGTTGTGGGAGAAGTTGCACACAAACAGCTCAAGGCAACAAAAAACAAGGCACAACACAATCGCTCCTGAAAATCCATTATTGGTGACTATGTTTGCAATGACATATCTCTGCCAATGAGTACCTAGAAAATCAAAAACTAAAATGCCCCGAGAATCCACAAAATATTATGATCATTAGTATAATTGCAAACATTGCCAACGGTGGCACACAGCATCATTTATTTGGCATTAATGGGAGTGGGATGGTAAGCTGTGACACTTTGAAAGATTTTGCTGTATATTGTAAAGTGCATCTAATGTCTGTTCAGTTTCAAAGCCCACTGCCCTAGGTACCTACCATCTGGTTCATCCCTGTGGATGCCAGGAACTTGTAAGCCAAAGGCGGGGCGCTGAGGTTCCTGCCACCAACTCGAATGTAATGATCGATTTCACCATGCATCCCACTGCTTTGGCAGGCCAGAAAAAAAGACAGACACCGGGCTTCTGAGCGCAGTGTAATCTTCCCACGACACAGTGTTTGACACATGTGCAGCTGGGGAGAGATTGTGGAGATTTGTGCATTGATCCGCACACTGGCCATCTCTACAGGCTCTCTCATTTAAATAAAAAGGGGGGAATATTTTTGTAGAGCGGCGCGAGACCATCAAAACAGTCAATATGTCTCCATGAAGAATGGACTGAGGGTTGTGATCCACAGGGGACGTTTCTAGGAGAGCGAGGGGCCGATGGGAATAACTAATGAGGGAGAAGGCGATGTACTGGGAAGATGATTGGAAGGAAGGAAATGATAAGTAATCAAGAGCTAACTGGGGGGAAAGAGATATAATTCTTTGCCTTGAATGACATCCTAATAGTCTCATTCTATAAGACATGGAAGATGAACTGAGAGGTAAAGGACGTGGAACATACATCGTTACAGTTCTGTATCATTAAGATGAGTTATTTAAAGCAATTCGTTGGACTCTTGAATGAGTCCTTTTAAAACTTGACCTCAGTTGGAACTATTAACCACTGAGCCTGGTTGTAGCTTGATTTCAGATCAGTAATATAGTTTAAGTGTGAATATTCTTAGCATTAGGCACTTACAGGTATCTCATCATAGTTCAAATAAGTCATATGAAACCTGTGTTAATTAACATAAAAACCGTCTCCTGTGCATATGGCATCTTTATCGCAGAGATGTAGTGGATAAAAAAAAAAAAGAAGCCAGGTAACATTAGAAAGTACTTTTTCTTTCCACTCATAAATTTGCTGAGCACTAAGACAAGCCTCTTATCACTAAAAGGTCATAAACTCGCTCGAGGGGGCCGTTAAGTGTGTCCTCTGGCACTCTCTCACTCAGATCTTGTTGCCGTGCCAGCACATTTAGTGCAGGAAAAGAGTTCAAATCGTAGGCACCCACTTGTTCCATCAGTGACGTGGGAACGGAGCCACATCGGAGGAAACAGGCTGGGGTCCGAATCTTGCTAATGAGGACAAAGGCTTGAATTTCAAAGCAAGAATCTTTAACAACGCACAAAACAGTCGAAGCCCATCTGAGGGGAAATGATGAGAAATCGATGAGTAGGAAGATTCAAACACTTCACAACCTCGTTTAAATGAGTTACAGCCTCACGTCCAGTGTCTTACTCGACCCTTTTACAACACTGAGTAGTAAAACTGCAAATCCAGTCCTTCTCCCCCCACCCCCTTTTTTTGACCCAGAGGGAACACAGTGATTAATTACATCTTCGTGCATTGTCTTCTGTCTGGCAGTGTTACTTATCTCCCCAGGATGAATGACTGCTTAAACTGCTACCGTTTCATCTGCAGTTGGGTCTTTTTGCCATTAAAAGTGTAATAATTTGAGTACAAATGAGCCATTTTCTCCAGTAATTGAAATGATTTTCTTATTAACATGAACATTAGCAATACTTTTCATGATATGCCTAGACCCTATTGCTGTACTGTGTTAGACCACAGGATATTCTTGAATTAGAGTCTTGAATTAACAGTGTATGGAGCATATGGTTAGAGGTTTGTACTGTAAAACATGGTCTTAAAGTGAAGCTATGTAACTTTTGAAGGAACAAATAACATGTTGATTTGAAAGCAAAAAACTGTTAGGGGGTAAAGGGTCTTGTTTGGTCTGGTATGATCCTGGGGCTTATGGTTGCTAATGTTTGCAAAGTTTATTTCTGTCTATCTGAACGTGAAAGGTGACTTTGTGATTCTACCTAATCTCACAGTCGAAGCTTCGCAGCGAAACAAGGATAACGCCATTTTGGCGATATCGTGATGCTCAACGTCTGAGTTTTCTCCCAATAAGTTAATATACAGCAAATTACACGATACATTTCAACATTTATGCATGTAACATGTAAAAAGAAAAAAAACTTTCAATAAATGTTTTTAAAGTGTGTGAATAAATCCAAAATTGTAACCCTAACCCTGGATCGTCAGTGCGCATGTGCAGGCGTAGCGTGTATGTGTGCAGTTGCAGTGGAGGAACACTTGCTGAAGAGATGCAGCCCCAGCTTCACTGGTGTTGTGCTGAGTTGTCCGCACCTCACGGGACTTTGGGATAATTTATCACCGATGATGAACCACACAAAGAATAGTATATTGTTTTTAAATAGCCGAGAGAGAGAGAGAGAGAGAGAGAGAGAGAGATATCAATAAGCCTCAGTTTATGTAAACTGTATATAAACAATATAGTGTAACAGTAGTGAAATAGAGAATAGTTCACAAATCAGTGAAGTGACTCCGTAATGTCAGCTTTTCAGGAATTTCTTTCTAAAGTTATCTAACATTAGTTTAAATAAATAAATTGCCGTGTTTATTTCTTGTTTTACTATTGTGATAAAACCATTAAAATGTGTATCTGACATGCTACAATGTAGTTTAGTAGCACAAGTGCAGAGTCAAAAAGCTACACCACAGCAATATCTGTTTGGCCAGTGTTAGCTAACATTAAGTTACTGGTCATAACAGAAAAATTGTGTATTGAATTCAGAAATGGTGCGTTTTGTTGCTTATATATTCTTGTAAGAGGAAGAATGTGTTTCAGAAACGACTTAGTCTGGCTTTAAGACTGACTATAGTTAAAGTCACTGAAGAAATACTCAAGAAAGCTGCGAGTCTCTAAGTTCATTCACATTGCCTACCATATGACGAATTGTTTGTCTTTTCATTTAACCACCCATCAGATGAAAACATGTCCACGTTGCCCCATATGTGTGTTGTCGCTGTCACAATCCAAGCTGTCTGACTCGCCTCGGTATGATGCTGCTTCAAAGTACACACTATATACTATGTAAACTATGTAAACAGAGTCACATGCCCTCTTCTCAGCTCCAGCGGCAGTCTTGTGTGATGAACAGAGAGAGAAGAACGTTTCTGTGAAGCAGGGAGCTATAGACAGATAGTCAAATAAACAGGTGCTAAACAAGAGAGAGAGATGAAAGGTAAGACTGGCTTGAGATTGGAGGGTGAGCGAGAAAGAGAGATGTGATCATTTAGCACAGTCCCCATTCAACATTTGTTGAACGAACACTTGAGTTATTCCTGCAGTCTCAAAGTGAAACTTCAAAAACAGTACAACATGTTTTTTTTCCCTTTGTGTTTTCTGAGAGACAGGCAGTATGTAAATCTCAGGCCCATACACTGGTGTGGCACTACTGTAGTTGTTTAAAGAATACACAAATTCCCAGGTTCATTAATTGTCTGACATTTACTTCTTCCACTTGGAAGGGAAAAAAACTCTTCTCTATAATATTTTTTCTTTTGAGACATTGTTTTAGTTTGTGAGAATAAAACACTGCAGCAAGAAAGTGGTTGGAGGATCCTTAACAGGACTGACTACACTACCAGGTCGCTATTTTAACAGTTCTATAGAAATTTCTTTTGAAATTTGATTGCTTATTTAGAGTGAGAAAGCACTTCGGAAGTGCATTTTATGATGTTTTGCTATGCCAACATAGCCAGTAAACTTTAGGATTGAGGCAAATTATCAAACTGCACAGAGGGGGAGTGAGCCATGGAGCATGAAGGTTTAGTTTATTGTTGTTGTAGCTATTAGAACATAAAATTAGCAATTTGATGGTGCTGTGTGCTTCTATAATCCAAAGCCAAGTTGATGCTTTGATGAACTGTTTGTTTATATTTTATTGGGGGGGGGGTGTTGTTGGGGTGATTTTGTCAGAAACTAGAATTTTTCTTCCTCTACAGTACATTAAAACACACTGAAACACAGTCTTGCCATTTCAGTACTGTATACATTTACATTTACTCATTTGGCAGACGCTTTTATCCAAAGCGTCTGCCAAATCATCATCAGAGAATCAAATGCAGATCTACAACTGACACTACATACTAGTAAGAGCAGCAAAAAATACCAGCAAGAGCTCACAGTACATATCACATCAATGGGGCAAATACCTATGGAAGGGAGTAAGAGTTAACAAAAAGTGCAATCAATACAAGATCATTGTAAGGGCACAGGAAGTGAATGTTAGAGGTTAGGAGTTAGAGGTGTTATAAGAGGAAGTGTTCTCAGAAGAGATGAGTTTTCAAGAGCTTCTTGAAGTTAAAGAAGGACGCTGTGCTCTGATGGCGTGTGGTAGCTCGTTCCAACATCGTGGTGTCACAGATGAGAATAGCCGGGACGGGAATTGCTTTTATACCCATGTATACCAGTGTTCAGGAAACATTTATGGATTCACACCTTTTCCTTGACCTATGGTCCAACATTACACCAGTTGAGTTTTATTGTCCTAACAAACAAATAAATGGGACCAAAACTATCTTTGACCGAGGAATATCACAGAAAAAATGATGGAGGACCTTAAAAAAATCTGTGAACCACGCAAACCTTTTTCATCAAGAAATCTAACACTTACATATAAAAAGTCAAAGGTTAGGTTGCTTGGTCTCCCCATATAACCTATATTTTGAAGATATATACATATCTTTGCTCTCGGGGAAACACAGAACTTGCTGGAGCCACAGTGTCTGGAGAAGAAAGGCAAGGAAGTGTCCAGGCTTTGATATAGCTCGTTGCTCGCCTCAATGTGTCTGTGAATATTGAATCAATGAGGCACCATAGCACAGAAAAACCAATATGTAATTTCCCCCCAGACACTCCCTGGGCCTTCGTCTGTTTGCAACCAAGAGAGAGCAGCGTTCATTTAATAGCCGTCATTCAACTGAAAACCACAAGTGTGGCGACCATGCTGCTTTCTGAGACACTACACACACTGGAGCCTCAAAGTGTCTGCTGCTGCGGCAAAGACTCTTGCTAACTGTGAAAATGCTGTATTGCTCAACATAAACTGTAAGAGAAATAATATAAACACCTTATGGGAAATGGATTTTTTTCTCTGAAGTTTACACGGTTATTACTGTAATAAGCTCTAAAAGGTGGGTCAGATAAGGTTGAAAAACAATTTGCAACATTTGTCATATCTTAAAAAAAAAAAAAAAAAAAAAAAGGTTTGATATGAACGTTTTCATACATGAGAGAGAGAGAGACCAATTCACATGTGACCAAACTGCAGGTGCAACAGTAATAAATAAAACTGCTGGTTTATGTAATGTGTCAAGTGGAACAGTCTGGAACATCGTGCACTGACAAAGAGGAATAGGAGACGCAATTTAAAAATAAAAAGCGGTGTGTAGGACACATAGGGGGTGACTAATACTGATGATGGGCATGCATTGCTGTGTTGAGTCGCTTACTTCAAATCATCAAGTGTTAATTATGATTTGTCTATCTTGTATTTTGATTGTCGGTTTTGAGAAACTTTCACTTTTCACAGACGCTCAGTTAGACAATCTATTTTAACCTTAGTTCTCAGAAGCTATGTTGTTAATGTGGGGATAATGTGGGTTTCAATTATTTTTATTTCTTTGCCATTCTTTGTGCTACATTAATGTGGTCATAACTAAAAATGTGTGCCGCCCTAATTTAGCTTACATAAATTCTCGAATTCTCCACCTATGGCAATGGGAACAAAATGTATTAACCAGTGAATATTTATAACTAGAGATTTAATCAAAAACATGCAGATGCCAGCCGATTTCCATCAGTCTTGAAAACTTATTTTCACTGTGAAATTGTGCATCAGTGCTTATTTTGCTTCCACATTACTGGATTATTGTGTTTTCTCAATGTCACAGATTGTGACTATATGTGAAGCCCAACCATGTGCAAAGCAAATAATATATATCATGTCGCACAAGATTTCATAATTAATTGATGTTTGAAACTTATGACAAGTAACAAGGTACAAGGGTCATGCACACACAGTTTAGGTTAGAAGTCTTCTTATACAACACAATTTCTTTAGGTCAACAACATATCTATTTTTGGATGTTTGAGACATTTGTGAGTGTTCATTTAAGATTTTTTTTAATTCTGTTGATCAGGTCAAATGACTAAAGCCAGCGTATCCAGGTAATTTTTTCAGCCAAGATGATAAAAATTAAAAGTTGTACATTATCAGGGAATGATGGAAAATCATCAGATAAAGATCACTTTTCAGCTTCCAAAATAAAATACTTGACCCTCACACAACTGCAAGATTTAAGTAAATATATAGCATAGTGGTATGGAATAAATGAATGCCAACTATCTATGCTAATCTCACAGTATTCGGATTTTTTTATCTTGCCAGCTGGTGAATTTTTCAAAACCAGAACCCTCAGCACGCTGAGAGCCAGCATTGTTTCTATTCTCTTGCTAAACATGGGTGGATCATTTCATGTAATGGCGTTGCACCATCACTTGCTCTATCATTAGTTGCTCCCACTAGTTGAATTTCACTTTTTCAGTGTCTGCACACTGGCTTTCTCACACACTTTGTGTCCGCTTAACTCCGAGCTCATCCCTCTGCCTGAGCAGGAGCACCAGATGATGAAAGATGACCTAGATTGCTTTTGTGGAGTCGGCTGTGTGCAGTCACTGTGTGAGTGTATGTGACAGAAAACAAGGCGGTGTATGAGAAGCTAAGCTAGCATTAATCCCTCTGGCCCTCATAAACAAAAGGCAAAAACATTGCAATTCTCCACAGGCTGGTGGAATTAAAACTTTCAAACACTCTCATGCATCCCTTGTCTTTATGTGTACGCTTTTACATCTTTGCGCAACGAGGCTTGCCAGACATTCTTGGCAGCGTCTCAGCCTACCTTGTATCCAGCCACGTTAATAAGGCAAGCGTTATTTTGCTAATTTTTCCTTTCTCTGGGGAGATCCTCCATCCAAATAGGGCAGCTGTGAATCTGTAAACACTGCCTCAAAAGCGTGTATTCAACCACAACATCCTTGCACCACCATTTCACTCATATTACTTAACATTTAAGACCATCTTGACCTGAAGAAAACCTACTTTCATCCCCTTTTTTCATGATTTTAATGATCCCAAACAACTCTGAATTAAAACATTCATGTTATTGCTACACACCAAATGGGGCAATTAGAATGGATTGCTGAGCAACCGCTAATTAGTAGTAAATAGAAGGTTTGATACACTGAAAGGCAGAGTACATGACTTTGCCGTAAAATCTCCCAATCTATGATATTTACAAATGTAAAATGGGGACTCTGTGCTAATGAGTAGTTAATGAGGACTATTATACTAATCACAGCACGCAGTCAATACCAAGTTGCTGTATTTTATCTTGATTTACATATGTCTCTGTGTATCGTCACTTCCCAGTTTGATCTCCGAAATCTAAAAGAGTGATGTGATCTTTAACCCGTACTGCGACAACGAGATGTTCCCATTGATGACTGCGAACACCTCAGAATCACAACCACGGCGGCAGCCTCTCTGACTAATGGCTGTATCATGGGCTAAGAGAGTCTCCTTAAATACAGTACGTGCCTCCGAGGCTATCTCAGCCAGCTGACAGCCTCTGTGCCACTCCGCCGACATCTGCAGGCATAATTAAAATTTCGTCTGCTGGCCAACGCACAGGTCTAATTGATCTCAGACAGAGGCAGGACATGTTCAGGGACACACGCACTAATGCGTGCACACACACACTCGGGCACATACACACCCTCTCTTGTGGCTGGGCAGATAGATGAACACAGTGGACAGGGCAAGTAATGGTGTAGTATATCTAAAAATGCATATGTGAGCAAGCATACATTTACATAAACAGGTGCTTAATTTAGAGAGGGTTGAGGCTCAGACACTGTGCAAGTGGGGATCATCATTCGTAAGTAATCAATCGATTAAAACCAAAGCTTGACAGAACAAAGAAAATTCATTAGCATATTTAGTGGTTTTCAACTCTGAACTACTTTCATGGTACAGTTTTACCAATTATGTTGATTACATACTGAGTTCTTTGAAATCATCCCCCACACTATTAATTTTTTTGTGTATACTCTAAAGCTGAATTCATTTGTTAAAGTAAAAAATGAACTGTAAAGAAAAGGGGAAAAAAAACAAGCTTTTTAAATTCCCATTCAGCTGGTGCAAACTAAGAGGCATTACTCAACATTTTAGAGATTTTTTTCAAACCGGAGAAATGTCATCTCTACAGGTGATTACATTTTTGAGGGTACTCTGTTACATTCCTGTAGCAGAGTGAGACTCCAACCAAAAAAAACCCAACCCAAAATAATGTTATATTTCAGTGGCATCCAGCTCACTTCAGATTCAGGTTGGAAATCAAAAGAAACAATTTTGAGAAACATTTTAAGAAATAAAAATCCATCCAGACGGTGGATACATGTTTGCCAAAGATCATGAAAACGATGGGGATATTTGGGAGTAAGTGAAGTAGTTCCTGAATGCTACTTCAGAAGCATCTTTTATAAACTCATTTGCCAGTTCAATTTGGCCAATTTGGTCAGAGAGGTTCAAAGGCATCCCACGGAGGATTTGCTGCAGGATATGTCATTCATTATGAAATAAATTGTCAAATGACCATCCATCAGTTCATTCCCCAGCCTCTGTAAGTGGGTTTCTCTTAGCATATTTTATTAGCATCATCTCTCCTTCCTGCAGCTTTTGATGTGTCACTCACCTGTTTACCATTTTACGGAGGTGGTGTTTCATGGAAAATGATGCTTGAGAATTCTCAAATTGGACTTAGCAGATCAGCAGGCTGTTCTTTTCATTTTGGTATTGGACTATGCTAATTCCACAGCAAATCCTACATGTGATGTCTTTTTGTATTACTGTTTTATGGACTCATGTAAAGCATAAACAAGCAACTAATCTGACAGCACAAAAACTCTAAGTGCGAGGTTATGATATGAGATTTGTTTTTCTGGCTTTGTCACATGATACTGTATTAATTTCCCGTCTTTATACTCAAAGACTGTCTGTACTCTGCCATGGTTTTGTCATCACCTTCCTCCACTCTAACCCAGTAATTGTCTATTTCAGTATATAAAGCTAAAGTCTCCATGTTTTTATGACATGGGAGTGGGGAGGCACACCTCTTTACAACATGAAGCATTTTGGTGGACAGATTTAAGAAGCAGGCGCAACATGCAGCAGTGTTTGAAAACATGATCATAAAGATGATGTCCCCTACACAGCCGAATGTTCTTCAGGTTACAGCTGCCATTACTGCACAAGCAAACTTCACAACGCTGTTATGTTCTAAAGCCTTGATAAGCACAGTGAGGGGAGTGCCTTTAAAAAACCTGGGGCGTCTTGTTTGTGCTTCAAACGCGGCTTTAAAACACAACAATAACAAGAAAGCACTCAGAGCACACACCTCCTCCAAGGCTGTACAATCCTTTAAACAGTCAGTTTTAATAACAAGGAGGTAGACAATTATGCTCTTTGGCTAATGGCAGCCATGTTTTTTGATTAATATCTACCGTACTGTAAGTCCCATCTGGAAACATCTGCACATTTTGTGAAATAAATATATATTATGTACCAAATTTGGAAGATTGGAAGTGTGGGAAAAATGTTTTGGACAATATGTTTGGGTTGAAATGGCCATGACCAAATTTAAACTAAGTAATCAAGGGGAAAAGGGAATTTTGCTTCTACTAGCTGATGATTAAAGCCAGGGTTGTTTTAAAAAAAGTAATAAAACATGCTTCTAAAATGCGTTCTCTACCCCAGCTGTACGCTCAGATGATTTGTTGAAGCAAACATTATATAGGACTAACCTTGTTAAAATTACGATCAGATGACAGTAAAAACACACATTCGAGAGTTGAGACAAGTACCTACAATTATTCAGGCAATTAAATTATTATTGGGGTTTTTTTTGTTGTTTTTTTTTTACTCTCTGAATAGCTTTCGAAACAGTATCGTCTTTACTCGGGTGACAGCTTCTTGAGTTCTAAGGGCCAGCTCCTGTAGTTCATCCACAACCATGTCAAAATTGAATTTGTTACAAATCAACAAAGTATATAACATGACTGGTTCTTGTGCCAGTCGCCAAGGTGTTAAGCTAGCTAACATGACTTACTTAAACTTTTAAGCTAACTCCTTGTTCTAAGTGTGTGAGGACACTAAACTTGTCTTTTGGAATACATGTTATGTTAAAATAAGTAATGAAGGCTAAAATCTTGTGTCCACTCACTACGCCACCTTGAAACACCCCAAAAGCACTCTGTCAGGCGGGTTAACCAAAGGCGCACACCGTCAAACAAGGGGCCCTGACTTTGGCTCTCACAGGTGCTCACTGTCCTATGCACACCACTGGTTCCATCAACTAATGCTCCTGGACATGCCCCACAATAAAACATTGGGGTTGTTTTTTAAAATCAGAACTGGGTTTATTGCCAGGCACATTTTCACATACAAGGAATTTGCTTTGGGATATATGCTTAACAGTACACATGAACATAAATATAGAAATATAGAAAAAGTAAAGAGAGAGAGGTCGGTGGTTCAATCCCGGCTCCCCCAGGCTTCATGTCGAAGTGTCCTTGGGCAAGATACTGAACCCCGAATGTATGAATGTGTGTGAATGTTAGTTTCTGTTTGTGCACTTAGGCTCAGTGTGTGGATGTAGTGTAAAAGCGCTTTGAGTGGTCAAAAACACTAGAAAGGTGCTATACAAATACAGAGCATTTACTCCAAAAAGAATTATTCAAATTTTACCTGTGGGTACCTTGAGATTGGAATGTAAAATGGCACACACATTTGGGCCTCCTGGTTCTGGGGAAGTCAAGTCAAGTGATGCTGCTGCTGTCCAGGTAGCATGAAATATTACTGAGGTCTGCTGCCGAATGTTGTGCATCTGCCAGGTGGCTTTTAAGAAGAAACAGTTCTGTTTTGCCCTGAGTTTCCAGATGACCCTGACCGAATACACTCAAAGTGCTTCTTCAAGGCATGAGGGGCGTGCTGGGATTTCGCAGTGGGATTTCATGCCCCAGTGGGAATGGTTCCCTAAGCTTACAGCGATGCATATGGAAGGCACACAGCGTGATCACTTCGTGTTCCCCAGTGATTTAGCACAGAGGTGGAGATAAACAGACGGGATCATCTGGAGGAGTTTCTAGAGAAGAGCAGCACAGTGCAGAGCAGGTCAGCTGAGTGGCCTTGCCTTTCGGTGACAGAGTGATTGTCAGTGCTTTTGAAACAACCCAACACATGCATGCAGGCAAAAATTGCACACACACTTGGCAATTCATACACTACATATTGACTGCAAGGTTTTTAAGAAATGCATCATTTAATTTTTTGCACAAATAATTACTTCTTCCAGTGCGTTTCAGGGTGTATTCCGCACTAACCAATAAATATACATCATAATCCAGTGCTTTCAGGAATCTTCTGGATTTCCACACAGTGCGATCAACAAATAGTGACCCAGATACCAGAGAGCTTACATCAATATGCATGACAAATGATGCTCCCACACTTGCTGCAACAGTTGACTTTTTTTACCCCTCACTGTTTATCCCCAGCTTCCAGCTTGAGGTGTCACACATTACAAATCTTTACTCCCTTGTCACTAGCTGTAAATAAGACAAGCATCCGACAGAGCATCCGACAGAGCGACCGACAGAGCGACCAACAGGAACCATATCATGGCATCTGTATTGATAATTATACCAAGTAGGGTTTATTGATATGTATTATTTTGTGCAGCGCTGACAACTAATTCCCCACTGAACAGAGCCCCAAAAAAACTCTGAATGTATTTGCTTTCCTTATTAGGAGACAGATAAGCGGGTGGCGGTTGATGTTCAGGGCATTCTGTGAGCACCTGTCTATCTGGAGATCTCCAGACGGCACCAGTACAATGGCTGGTTTAACAGCCATTTAACGCTGCAATCACCACACACCCCAGACGCCAATAAAAGACACCGTGCATTTAGTTTGAAATCGACTGAAATCATCTGCTTTTGAAGACGGCGACACAAGGACGAGGAAACCAGGGGAAATAACATTAAAGAGAACGGGCAGTCAACTTCTCCTCTGTCATTTTATTGCCTTTTAAGAGAGATACAGTCATGAAAGACAAAGAAGGGGCTCACAGGGTGATGGGATTTGAACCCATGTGGCTGTGATCAGGGTAAACAAACCAATTCTCATTTAAAGCCACAATGTCTTTGCATTTTTTTCTCTAAATGTATCGATGTAAATCTCAACCGGGCTTCTTTGCACTGGTGTTTTGTCTTAACTTTAGCTACTGCACCACTACACCCATAAAAGTGTAATCAATTATGGATTATTAAATCAATAAAGATGCATTAAACAGAATGACTTGTTAAATAGGACTATGGCAAAATTGTCCACTTACTTGCTTTTTCTGGAGCTTTCCGTCCACCTGTTATCAAATAACCAAAGTTCCATACTTGAGCAAACCCCAAGAGATGTGGTTGAAAGCTCAACATAATTGTTTGTGTAAATACGTTGATACTTATATGCTACATATATACTGGTAAAGCTAACAGAGGTACTGGTAAATCAGGTCCCACTGTCGGATCACTGTATGGTAAAATATTACACATAATTTAGAACCTTCTAACAGTATATGGAGGAACATGTGATTTGTGAGCTGCTGTTATAGCTTTTGAGTTGTGAGATTTGGGGTCAAAATGGAGAGGGGGAAGTTGGGGATAAATGCAAGAGGCGTTCATTTGTTGGAGCCATTTGTCTGTGGAACAGGAGAGAACTGTGATGTTCTGGCAGAGCAAGACTATTTACAGCTATTGGCAGGCTGCTGCAAACACCGTATCTCTCCCTCCAGGGTGTCTGTCTGGTAACCCTTCCTGTGCATCTTCTTACCTGTGACACAAGGAGACTGACTGCTCCAAGCTGCAGAGCAGTGTGTGTGCCAAAAACCAATTTACATATATTTCTTAATTAACTGAACACTTGCATTTGGGAATCAATAATCAGATGTGCATGACACTTCTTTAAATACTAATTTCAAAGATAATAAACATCCACCCTCACTCTGGCACTGTGCACAATAATAATATTGTATTTTCTTTGTGGTACTGACTCATTCTCGGCTTCTGGAAATAAACTGTAAAGTAAGTGTATGACCATGTGTCTGAAATGCTCTTCACAGGTCACAAAGACATTTTAGCACCTTACATTTATGAATGCTAATCAAGCAGAGGCCACCAAACATGAGAGAAAGTCAGTTATTTATGCTTTTTCCACAGCTGGCTTCACACAACAGAGTACATGGATATGGAGAATTATTTTTTTTTGGCATTAATTTGCAATTTAACTGAAAGACGAACTCAAACATACCCTCATTACAGCAGTATAAAATTCACTTTAAAAGTTCATACTCCGCTCCGAGATGAGCCGCAGCAATTTACATGTGCGAATGCAGTGCTGGCCAGCCAATGAAAGTCTGTAAGTAATCACAGAGACATTGCTTGCACCTGCTGAGTTGACTTTATAGGCTATACTTTGTGCTCTCAGGCAGTATTTGCTGAGTTATGGAATAGTCAACGCCAGAAGCCTCCCATCTAGTCTGTCCTGAGTTTAGTCCTTTCCCAACTGTTTGTGCGCTATTATAATATATATTATAAAACCTATATTATTTTTGCACCTCTGTAATGTGTAAACTCAGAGAGTCAAAACTCCACTCTATTATGTTATTCTGATATGCTGTCTACCTCCTAAGGTTCAGTAGGTAGAGTGATTTGAGCACTAATCACAGGGTTGGCGGTTCAGTCCCAATCTCCTTTTGTCCACATATCGAAGTGGCCTTGGGAATGATACTGAAGCCCAATTTTCTCCTTATGGTTAGGCAACCACCTTGCATGGTACTTAGCTGCCTTTGGTGTGTGAGTATGTGTGTAAATGGATGAATGAGAGGCAAAATGTAAAGTGCCTAGGAGAAAAGTAAATAAACATTTACCATTTAAATGTGATGTTTTGGCTTTGAATTGACTGTTCAATACACCCCTCCACCAAACTGTAATTGTCCAATCAAAGCAACCATAGGTTGGCACAGCAGCTACAGTCCCCTCCAAAAGTATTGGAACGGTAAGGCAAATTGCTTTGTTTTTGTTGTTCACTGAAGACATTTGGGTTTAAGATGAAAAGTTTCAGAATTTCAGCTTTTATTTCCTGGTATTTACATCTAGATGTGTTAAACAACTTAGGACATACCACCCTTGGTTTGAACCCACCCATTTTTCAAGTGAGCAAAACTATTGGAACATGTGACTGACAGATGTTTCTTGTTGCCCAGGTGTTGCCTTTTAGGTTGATTGTCCAAACATTAAATAGCTCTGCATGACTAGTCTAAGTTTTCATCCTTGGTTCAAACCTATAAAGACTGCATTTCCTGTTGAAGAGGATAAACCAACATGAAGACCAGAGAGCTGTCTGTGGGAGAAAATCAAGCCACTGTCAAGCTGAGAAAAGAAGGAAAACCGACCAGAGCCATTGGACAAACATTGGGCATAGCAAGCACAGCAATGTGGAATGTCCTGAAAAAGAAAGAAACTACTGGTGTACTGAGCGACAGACGTCCAACAGGTCGGCCAAGGAAAACAACAGTAGTTGACGACAGAAATATGGTGAGAGCTGTGAAGAAAACCCCCAAAATATCAGGAAGTCACATCACCAACGATCTCCACAGTGCAGGGTGAAGGTATCATAATCCACTGTTGGAAGAAGACTCAGAGAGCAGAAATATAGAGGCCACACCACAAGATGCAAACCACTCATCAGTGGGAAGAATCGGAAGGCCAGACTGAAATTTGCAAAGAAGTACAGAGATGAGCCGCAAAAGTTCTGGAACACAATCTGATGGACTGATGAGACCAAGATGAATCTCTAGCAAAGTGATGGAAAGGCCAAAGTGTGGAGAAAGAAAGGAACTGCTTATGATCCGAAGCATACAAGCTCATCTGTGAAGCTTGGTGGAGGTAAAGTCATGGCTTGGGCCTGCATGGCTGCTTCTGGAACAGGCTCATTAATATTTATTGATGATGTAACTGATGATGGTAGCAGCAGAATGAATTCAGAAGTGGACAAAAACATTTTGTCTGCCAATTTATGGAGAAATGCATTTAAAATAATGGGGAGGAAGTTTATCCTGCAGCAGGACAATGAGCCAAAGCACACTGGCAACAAAACAAAGGACTTCATCAGGGGACAAAAGTGGAAGGTTTTAGACTGGCCAAGTCAATCACCTGACCTGAACCCAATAGAGCATGCATTTCACCTCCTGAAGAGGAGACTGGAGGGAGAAACACCCCGAAACAAACAAGAACTGAAAGAAGCTGCGGTAAAAGCCTGGAATAGCATCACAAATGAAGAATGCAACAGTTTGGTGATGTTGCAGGCTTGAGGCAGTTATTGCAAGCAAGGGTTATGCCACCAAATATTAAATGTTATTTACTTTAAGATTATTTGTTCCATTACTTTTGCTCACCTAAGAATGCTGTGGTCTAATACAAACGATGATATGTCCTGAGTTGTTTAACACATCTAGATGTGAATACCAGGAAATAAAAGCTGAAATTCTGAACTCTTGTCTCATACTCATCTTTTGATCTTAAACCCAAATGTCTTCAGTGAACAGCAAAAACAAAGGAATTTGCCTTACTGTTCCAATACTTTTGGAGGGGACTGTATGTCAAAGCGTTTGGTTTTTCTACATGCCAAAGTGGTGTGCACGGGGCGCTAATTGATATGTAAAGAGATTGTGTTGCGTGCTTTTTTTAGTACCTTTCCAAACCCGTGAAATACAAAAGCAAAAATAAGAGGAATGGATTTAACAATTCTTCTTTAACATAAGCCACTAACGTTAGCACATGTGGCTACCTAACATCCTACGTACAATAGTAATGTATTGTTTCTGCCAAGGCCAAGCATTAGCATATCTTTAGCTACCTCCAATGCTCATCCTTCACTGTGTCTGTGTTAGCAATGCTCACATTAATCTGATCAAAATCCTGTCCCATTGGAATATTCTGAGGATTGACATTTCAGAGCTGCACTCTTACTTCTTCAAGCTTTGCTTTCTTTTGGATTTACTGTTATCAAATGGACACAGGTGGGGATAAATGCACCTGCATATGAGCATATAGATTTGGTATTACACAGAGCAACCGTACCGTGGGTAGGTATCCACAACCCTGCATGTCAGCTGATAAATAACCCATGGTGATCACACAGCTCATGTCCCCCCCCCCCCCCCCCCCCCCCCCCCCCCCCCCCCCCCCCCCCCCAACACACATCAACAGGCTCAAACACCCCTGCTACTACAGTGTAACACAGAGTCATAAGCTCATAATACTTGTTAGCTGCTCCTGATATTACATATGAATGGCAGACAGTAAATGAGACAGTACATCTGTTGTCAAGATAAGTGTGTCCCTTGATAGAAAATAAAGACAGGGAGATGATGTGATGAAACCTTTCTGTGACTGTCTGCCGCTCACAGCAGGAACAAAATGGATTCATTACAGCCTACAGCTGGGGTTAGCTTTTTTCTCTCTACATGTTAAAAACTCTTCTCGAAGAAAGCCGGGCATCCTCCCAAATGCTCTTGCTTCATTTTTGTTGCTGTTGATGTGATCTAGCTCAATAACCGGGGGGAATAAAGGAATAAGGTCTCTTATCGTAAACTAATTAAAAACTTACTCAGGACACAGGGAGCGCCTGACAGAGTGCCATCCGTTATAATCAGACACGTGGCTCGACTATAAAGACATCACCTCAGCAGATGCCCCACTTTCTGACGGAGAGGGAGGAAGTCTGCGAAGATGACAGGTGTTATTTATTTTTCTTAAACCCACGTTTCAAATAGATTTCTCCGTTTTGGCAATGGGAATTTTCTGAGATAAGGGTGGGGGGTAGTTTTGTATGGGTGTGTGTGTGTTTGGTAGAAGGATTAGTTGTTTTTTTTTAGCTGAACAGGAGGCAAATGAGAGGAGAAGGTGGCACAGTGATAAGAAGGACACCTTTAGCGTGAACTTGCAAACGAAAACTGATGTGTTTTTGGGGAGAAGTTGTGGTAGAAATTTAATTACTAAGTGTAAAAAAAAAATTTAAAAATCCATCATGAGAAGCCAGGATGCCTAATATTTTGGATGACTGATCTGCCATTTTTTTTACTGTTCGGTGACTCTGGCTGCCACTGTCGAGAATGTTTTGAATAAATTTAATTTAGTGTGTGGAAAAGAGGAGATAAATTAGGCTATTTAATTTATGAGTGGTTTGCTGGTTGTACATTACTGGTCCATAATACTGCTTTTAATTGAATTAAGCTAGCTTCAGATCATATCATGAAGCATCATTGGGCTGCTGTGGCACCAGCATGGACAAATAAAGCTGCAGCATTGACTGAAATATACAGTGCAGCAAACAAGACCTGCAAACGCATTCCTCATCTGTTTTTATCACACAACAGTCGATCACATTATCATAAAATGTCATTCGACTCAATGGTGGATGGTGCATCAAACTGCAGGCAAATGTCTTCTCATAAAATCTGGCCTTCAGTAGAATTGTAGCTCTAACCTTTTAGCCTGTGCTTTGAAGGGAAAAAACAAATGTTTCATTACATTCAGTCTTTTTCACATGTGTTTCAGTGACATATTCTCACTTTCACTTTTTCTGTTCTGCAAACACAAAGCCATTGTGTGGGTTCGACAGTCTCTCCCAGCCCTCTGACATGTTCACATTCACAGTTTCTCTATCGACACCAGGATGAATAGACTGGTTTTCATCTGCAAGAATGTCATAATAATCCATAGTTTCCGTACATGTGCTCTTCATAATTAATGTTTTGAGGCTGGAAATGGTTTAATGCCGCATGGCATGAATGCTGCTAACGGGCCTAAAATACACACTCACATGTTAATCCTCCATGTAATATTTGGTGAAGTGTCATCAGTGACTCATTGCCACCATACATTCACCTGATGGTATTTACAAAGCTCTTAGACTTCAGACTACTTTAATTATTGCTGCCAGGACAGATCTCACTGTTGCAATATTCATGTCTGTGAAAATGTATGGCTCGCTCCTGAAATATGGGCAGTTTGAATGTGTTCCGAACCCATTTCCAGCTAACGCCTTTCCCCTAATTAGATCCGGAGGTCTGTTCTTTTCCTCTAGATTTCTTCTCCGCCCACACACACTCTCTCTCTCTCTCTCTCACTCACACACACACACACACACACATCTCTTCTCATTCCCTGTAGATTCGGAGTGGAGTTGAGATGAAGGCAACAGAGCTAATTGCATTAGCATCAATTTACTGGTGCAGCAGAGGACAGCTGTGCAATCCAGTGATGTATGGCCCCTGCTAACAGTTCAAAAAAATGTAGCAGGCATTGTATGCGTATGTGTCGGATAGAGGGTGAATATTAGCCTCTCCAGAGAGAGACAATAGACAACCCAACCACATTTTCACACTGATTATGATTATCAGAATAATTTCATTAAGCCATTCACATGCATTACAGAAACTGCCATTAATACTTCCATTTCCACGCATTTTTGCCACAGTGATTGCTGATAGAGCAGATTGTCATATTTGTCTTCACCATCAGCTCCAAACAACATAAATCATTTCCTGCTTGGCACCAACTGTGGTCATATTGCTCCCTGCTGTATTTGTCTTATCCCCATCTCACTTTCTCACAATCCATCTAGAGGCAAGACACATTACTTTGTTTATATCCAGCCAGGTATTGTCAGGGTGCTCTGCGCTCAGTCGGTGTGTTCTACCATCCCAAGTCTGATTTTCAGCTCACATTATTTTACTCAAATTGGGATGAACTTTAAATGACTCTATATAAACTGTGTCAGATTGTGGAGATTTAAAATTAAAATTGGATTAATGGATCATTAAGAAAGCAGACAGGGGAGATGGGATTGCTGGTAAACTTTCAACCTGCCATCAACTTGATGAGTTGCATTTGCATCTGTGCACTGGTGTTATGCGGGTGGAATATTATTTTGCAATTTTAAAATCATCATAACATCACATCAACTTACTGAGTTAGCATAGTTTCTGTGTCTGACAAGTGCTAATTAACCAACAACAAACTAAAAATATAGAATGACTTCCGACTCTGCTGTTGTCAACACAAAGAACATACGCAACAGTTCTCTAAAATGTTTGTTCCTGAAGTCTTTTCAATGCATCTTGTAGATTAGTCCTAGACAACTCTCTGTACATAAAAACAAATCTGTAGGGTAAGTAACAAGCATCGTCTCTTCCAAGTGTGGAAATTACAAACAATTACACTTTGCTCTGTAAAATTTAAAGGTAATGCTACTTTATGTGAATATTTCAATATTAAGCAGTAAATTTCAGTGAGAATAACTGTCTTTTTTAAATCCAGAACACCTATTTGATGGCTGGAGTTAATTTGCAAGTAAAGACATAGGTGATAGGGTCATAAAAATGAATTGATTATATTTCCCAATATTGTAAGGTAGGTAAAGGGGCTATATGTAGTTTTTCAAAGAAATTACTTATTAACAAATCAAATTTTCATTTCCTTACTGTCAATGGGCTCAAAACTCACTTAGAAATGAAGCCATCTTGAATGATATATGGCTGAGTCTGGCATTTTATGCGTGGGAGGTCAAATTCACATGAAATAAGATTGGAATGCTTCACCATATGTCATAGAATGTAATGGGCTGAAAAACAGAAGATGTGCCAACGAGATGCTAAAGTCACTAAACTGTGACTTAATTACCTGTAATGATTACAAATATAATTAATTTATTTAGTAATTATGATGCTTACATTTCAATCTCCGGACTATGAAAGATATTGGCAATACTGATTTGGGTGTGTACATTTTCACCATTTAAAGGGGAAGTTCACTGTAATCATAAAAACAATATTTTTAACAGTTTCTGTTGGAACTGCTTTTTACTGAAGAAATGAGAACTGCTGACAGTGAGGTGGGAGATCTTGGAGAAATAAAAATACTGTTTCTGTTTTTGAGTTGTTTATTTTTAAATTTCACAAATAAGATGCATTCCACATCATTTGCATTGGGGTGGCTGTTAAAATAAAAAATAAAACAATTTAATTCTGTGCACAACTATATGCACATCTTCTCTCCACCAGCACCCCCCCCCCCCCCCACACACACACACACACACACACAGTGCTGTGAACAACCATGAGATGAGTCATTCATTCGGCCTTGTGTATGCATTTCACTAGCTTCAGGGATCTCGCACAGATCTGCTTCAAATACCATGTCACATCCTCTTAACATTGTAGGTTCACAACAAGAACTTGTAGAACAAGCATGTACTGTATGTTGGTGTGCGTGAACGTTTGAGTGCGTGTGTGTATACACCGATGTCACTTTTTGTCATCTCAATTTCCCCATATTGTGCAGGATCAAACGTCATGCCAGGTTCTTTTCACTCCCCTCCAGTCAGACAGAAGAGGAAATGAGGAAATTGAAGATAAATCCTATCAGGAATAATTATTTCCTACCCCATACACATGATGTGCTCAACCTGTGAGAGCACTGATAACACATTTAATAACCCCACCTTGTAACTAATCTGTGTTGAAATGGTGTTTGAATTCCCTGAAAGGTCAAACTGATCAAACTATCAAAAGTCGTCCTGAGCTATTGAGACAGTGTTTTACTAGAGTGTAGCGCTGGCATGGTTATATTATAGCAAGATGGGATGTCCTGTTTTGAAATACTGGCTTAGTTCAATATTTCAAAGGAAAATGATCTTTAGACTGACTGTTACGGGCAAGTTATATCCTCAACATCCCAAATGCAGAAGAAAATAAACTTCAGAGACTGTAACAAAACCTTTATTGAGCAATCCAGAAGTAGATATAGTGTCCAAAATAGATGAGATTCCCTGAACTCAAGCTGCTGAGGTCTCCTGAGCTATCATCCCCCCCCCCCCCCCCCCCCCCCCCCCCCCCCCCCCGAACACACATCAGTCTGCTCACCTAAGCTGCTCCCTCCTACACAGTTCGAAGCCGTCAAAAAATAAAATCATCACGCCTGCTCATTGTTTCCTCTCCACGCAGCTGACAAACTCTGTGATGCAAACAAAGTTAGCTCCCCGCTCTCTCGTCCACGTTTTTATTCACTGGCAAGAAGAAACTGTTTTCACCCACAACAATCAATATCAAAAATGTACTACTGATTTGTATATAAATATTACCGCATCACTGGGGGCATTAATCAAATGTGCAGCAACTGAATCTGGGCAGAGAGACCTTTTGAAATCAGCCATGTATTTACTCAGACTACGTTAAAATGGTACCTTTTATTTTCCTGCAGCATCCAATAGCTTTTCTGAGACTTTTCGTGTTGTTCACCTTGGCTGAAAAGACTGGAACATGAAGAGGGACAACATGTTGAACAACATGCCGTGTATCTGCAGTGGTCTTTGCGCTATCTCTGGAGTCTTCAGTGTGCTTGCTAAAGCTTGCATGACCTTTACATTTCATCATTTAGCTGAGCTTTTATCCAAAGCGACTCACAATTGCTATACATGTCAGAGGTCACACGCCTCTGGAGCAATTGGGGGTTAAGTGTCTTGCTCAGGGACACAATGGTGGATTGAATCCGGGTCTCTCACACCAAAGGCATAGTCTTATCCATTGCGCCATCACCACCCCTAAACATCACTAAGTTAGCCTGAGCTCTGCTGTTTAGCAGTTTGTGCCTTCACGTACACTCACCTTGACGCTCTGCAACAGAGAGGAATGTGGGGACACAGCTTACAAATGCTGCTCACACACAGACACACACACACACACACACAAATCTTTTCCTCACTGAGGGGCCAAATCAATACCAAACACACCACACCGATTCTATTTGCATGGCTTTGATGTCAGTCTGACAGTCTCTGGAGAGGAGAACGTTTCTCTTTCCTCTGTAATGCCTGGACACACGCACACAAACAAATGCTTACAAATGATGCAAACACACAAAACACTAGAGGCACCTGTGCGCACACTCATGAAACCCAGGCTATTATTGCTTGTGATTTGACAGGCCTGCATTTATTCCCCGCCGTCATTACAGAGCAGAATGTTCTAAATTAAAACGGCCAATCAGCCAAGTTAGGAGGGTGTCTCAGTCTAACCACGGCCATACTTCACAACCACGTGGGGCTTTAAGGGAAACGTGCGTGTTCAAGCATCCTCGAAGCCAAGCACCTACACTTTAGACTCAACCCAACAGAACCAACAGTGTCTCAGTACAATTAGTCACTTAGTCTTTTAGAAATATGCTCCATGTTGCACTTTAAAGAATAACTTTGATCTTGTTATGCCTTGGCCCTATTTTCACATATTTTAGTGTTGAAAATGTTTTGGAATACATGCGGGAGATGGCTTCAGCCGCAACATATCGCTTTGGGGCAATTGCACCCGTCAAAATTATTTCCACAAAAACTGCTTCTTTTTGCCACTTACAGGCTCAGACTGTTATACCAGGTGTCTGAAAACATCATGGAAGGGATCCCTACGAGTGACTCCAGGTGACACCCTTTGTTTTTAACAAGAAACAGAAGTCTCGCTCAAGCACAATTCTCGCTCTGAAAGCTCTGAAATTACAGTTTTTCTCAATTGCTTAAACACATTTCCTGAAATTATCCCTCTTTTTCTCCAAACTCTAAACACAAATCCACAGCTTCTCACCCAATTCCCCAAACATCCTATTTTCAGGTCAAAATGAAGCTCTCCACTCAAAACCATTCAATTCAAATTCAAATCATTGCTGAAAAACCAAACTTTGCCCTGAGACATGACACACAAGCCCTCAAAACACACACACTGCAACACAGTCTTACACACTGGTGAGATAGATTCAAAACAATACTACAAAAACTGGTTATTAATAATGTTGCATGTGGTTCTCCCCCTCAGAAACCTGTTTACATGATGAACACAAAGGAAATAACAAATGTATACATTGGCACGCAGTGTGCTGTGCTGTACAACACACCAAACAACAAATTATTCTGCCCCAACGTCCTGTCTTTGGTGTGGGACATGCCAGAGATTCTTCTTCTCCACCTCCTCCTCCCCTCCCTATTTCTCTCTCTGCCTCCTCCTCCTGCTTCTTCTCATCCTCCTCCTCCCTCCTTCTCTGCCCTACTCCTGCTCCAACTCCTCGTCTTCCTCCTATCCCATCTCCTCCTCCAACTCTTACTGTTCCTCTTCCTTCACCTCTTACTCCTCTCCATACTGCATTTCCTCCTCCTCCTCCTCCTCTTCTTCCTCTTCCTCCTCTCTGGTGCCCTATACCTCTTTCTTCAGATTTCTCTGGATCCATTGTTCCAAAACTGAGTGAACTGACTCTGGCCCTTTTATCTATCTACTGAAACTTCTGATTGGTGTGTTATCAATTATGACTCCTTGTGTTTCCACCTGGGTAGATGTTTGCTAATTGAGCTCAACCTGTGCTGACTTGAGTGAACAGTATTGAATGTCAGTGCTTTCTCAATGACCACATGGTGTAGGCAATGAGAAATGAAGGGATTTGTGTGTAGAGAGAGAAATGGTTATGGTTTTGAAATTTTAGTTCAGTAGCCTGCTTATAGTGTTTAAGTAATGGAGGAAAAACTGTAATACAGTTGCTATCATAAACAAGACCATCGCCTCTACCTGGCATTGGACACTGTCAGGAAATTTGATTAATTTACAGCACAAAAGGAGGTTGCTTTACATGACATGAAGAGGGTTAGGGTTATAGGTTGGTAATGATAAGGTAGCGATGATGCAGTTCATGCCTTTGGTGTGAGAGACCTGGGTTCAATTCTTACTGTGACACATCTCACCAAACTGTCCCTGAGTAAGACACTTAACCCCTAGTTGCTCCAGGGAAGTGCGACCTCTGAGTTGTCAAGTCGCTTTGGATAAAAGCGTCAGCTAAATGAGTAAATGTAAAGAGGGTTCAGCTCCCTTTGTTGGCTTAAGGGACCCTTTTTCTTTTTTAGGTCATAAAGTTCCAACTGACCACTATACATGCCTATGACATCTAAGTTCATGCACGCAGTCAAAGTGAAAATTTCAGCTCTAACTTTCAGTCCCGCAGCACACTGAACAGATTGCACGGACACGATAAGAGAGCAGCACGTATACCTCTGGGGAATGTCTTGGCAACTAGCAACTTAATTTTGACTTGTCTGCTCCACAAAGTGTGAGAACAAGCGCAACAATACTAATAAACACTAGTTTGTCCGATGGAATCCATGGTGGTGATTAAATTGAATTGAATGTTGCAGGTAAGACATGCCCTCCCTATGTCCCCATACCAAACAATATTACTCTGTTGGCTTGGTGCCTAGCCAACTCTGTCATGTTCAGAGCAGGCTGGGAACCCTGCCACAGTGACCAATCCTCATTTAATAAGGTTGGATATATGATCTGTAGCAGGGCTACTAATCCTCCAAAAATCTGAGTGTTGGGAGAGACAATTAACACCCTAACGTGCAGATTTTGATGCCCTGCTAATTTCCTGTCCAGCAGTCAACCGACAGTGAGAGCTCTTCTTTTGTTTCCAATCACTGTGGCCACATTCCCATCAGCACAAAAGACTCCTGAAGTCATTTGGAGTCTGACTTGGTTTCACACTCAGCCATCATGGCCTCAATTATAGCCTTTCTCTCTCTCTTCACACATAATCTCATAACTATGCTTTGTCTGTGTAAAATAGCATACAGACTGTAAAAAAAACCACATTTTATCCTTCAAGGAAAATAGCCATAAGGTTCGGTTTAGTGCTGGGTATGTGTTGTCGAGGAATCCTAATTTAGTCACAGTCTTCGAGAAAAACTAATTACTATTCTAAATTTTCTCAGGATACATCACTTAGTTTTGGATTGCTGTTGTTGGCAACAGAGTGTTATTAAATTAGCCAATTTCTCCAGTCTTACAGAAATATAACTGTCAGATTTAATTCTATTGAGGTGTTGAGTTCAACAAGCTGAATGTCATCCAAACAAATCACGCTTTCATCAGTTTCATTGTTAGACCGGGGTAAGGTGCTATCTGTCAATCAATGTCCATTACTGTTTCCATGTTCAGTTAGTCTCACTGTTTTAATTACATTAAAATGTCACCACTTTATTTTTAATTTATGACATACAAAGACGCATTAATGCTATCTCCAATATCGTTGTCAAGATATAGTAACGATAAAACACAAATAGATCAAATTGGCACAACAGCGCAAGTCAAGGGTATTTTTGGTACTTCTTTATGGAGTTTAGATGCATTGTCACAAAGTCATACAGGCAGATACACTTTACAAAAATTATCATACAAATGATCTTGACATATGATTGGCAGTAAAAACATGTGCATGCAATTCTGATTAGCACTGCTGACAAGAAGAACTGCTGGAAGATCATAAATCTGAAAGGAACCCTGTACACTGAAGCAGAGATTATAATGATCCTGCTTTGCAGATGTGTTTTTACTTATTCACAGTAAACAAATCAGTCTCAAAAGTGGAGCGATTTGCATTCTGTGGAGCTGAGAGATGATGAAAACACAGTGAGGGAAACAATCACAGAGTGACAAAGCATTTGTATTCTTTCAACATGAAAAGCTACTTTGTTGTGGGTGCCAGCTAAGCTTCAGATGATACTGAGGGCCAATCGTTTGATACTCCCTGAAAGATGATTTTGACGACTGTCTGATTGCAATTTGGAGTTGTTAGGAAACACTTTGGATGGACACCTTCTGGGTTGAAGATATAATTTCTTATTAACATATGCAGTCTGCATGTCATGCTTTCAGCTCCAAATGAGCCACAATGACAGGAGAAATGACTCCTCTTATTGTTTAATCCCATAAGTGGTCAGATTTGACCTCTTTTATCCCTGTTATTTTCCGTGTTCTGTGTACAAAAGACATGGGGAAAAGAAATTCTTAATTTGCTGCAGCGATGGTTCAAGGTGCAACAAATAATGAATTACATTTTCAGGGAATATATTACTATCAAGTGCATTTCATTATAACCAAGCACCTGCAACAGTAACCACTGAATCTAATTCCATTACGCTTCTATTTTCATTTTTTTTTTCTCTAAATACCCAGAAGCTGATTTGTATCAGATTTACTAATTTCCCACGTCTTCCGCTTGGGAATTAACAGCAAACCAGCAAAGCTAACAATCCGTGATTCCCCTGCAAACCATAAAAACTTCCAACTGAGAAACACAGCAACATCACATTACCTTCAGAAATGCCATGTGGGGATGTGCCAGTGTTAGAATACATGGTTGCAGCTAATGTGGCAGTGGTATTTAAACACATTATGCAGTCTTTTGCCTCTAGAGACGTTGTCACAGACGCGTTTGAGACTCCTGAACGACTAGATGTAATTATAGTAGCATTATGGTCTGGCTGTGTGCAAAATCTCTTTTTCCAATTGCATTATGGGAGATGGTCAGCGGATCAATGGGTTTTTAAAGGCCGAGAAAAGGTATGAGTGTGGCTGGAAATGACTGCTTTGACTTTAAGGGTAGGAGACAACTGTTCTCATAATACTGAGCCACATATTTGATCACACAATTAGGTTTTCTTTTTTGCCGCAAGCTTCTTTGACTTAACGGTTGTTTGCATAAGTATGAAATTTAACAGCAAATGTCTGCTGGTTTAAAACAACTTCTTTTGACCGGAACCAGTGGTGCAGCTCTTTGTTTACATTCTGCAGTTCAATTACAAACAACATTACTTTCTAGATTCCATGAAAATAACAATTCATCTCCCATTAAATGGGATGATGCCTAAATGTATGCTGTCTAGCCCCCGCAGCCATTACCTCCTTCCATTTATTCTGTATGAGCTCATTATAGCTCTTTGTTTGAGACTGCCTGGACGGCTTGTAAATTGTGCCCACAGGAATGGCTAATAAAAAGCAGTTGCTCTCACTAGTTTTCACAACCTCCAAAATGCATCACTGGTATAAATATCACTTTGAAGGGGAGCGGTGTTAAGCTACTCACACTAGCTCACAGGCTGGGCCATATAACAATGCATGGGCTCACTGCCTGAGCACTAACTGTATAGCACCAGCAGCAGCTTGGAGGCTGAGATGGGAATGAAAAAAGGTCAAGGTGGAAATCCCCTGCAGCGGTCGCCACATTTTACAGACACTGTGAAAGCTCAATGAATGTATGATTGCTTCCAAGATGTCCATAAATCCCATTGTTGGTACAGCGACTGATTAATCTTTGTGTGATTATGGATGGCCATCATTTCGAAGAACCATGCATGAGTCATGTGGTTCTGCGTGTAATGAAGTTGGATCTTCCATTTGCAGTTACAGCAGGGAGGAAGGGAAAGCATTTGTGAGATCACTCTGCTGTGTGGACGTCACCGTGGACATGATCTGATTTCATTGCCGGGGGACCAGTTTCTATCACTTTGTTCGGTCAGTCACTCATCGGCTCTAATAAGACATGATACTGTTGTAGCTACACATAAATGATGGATCTCACCATTACGTTTTCAAACGTTGGCTTAATTATGCTGATTACTCATCCTTCATACATTCCTCCACATGTCTCATGTCATATCTTAGACATTGCTGATTGGATTGTGGCTAAGGGGACATGATGAACTCAGTGTTATTAGACTGTCTAAATTAGACTGATTAGCTTTATTACCACGTTTATATTTTGATCCATGCAGGATTGTATTTACATGTTGAATTTTTTTAGGGTCTTCTCTACAACTGGAACCATTTTTCCTGTTAAGGGTGGCCGTTACATACAAAACATGGAAAGCAAATGCTGTATTGCTGCTTCAGAGTCTTGTCTGCTGATACAGATCTATGATATCCCTTAGTGTTGTGATATCATTAGAACGGCAGTGTCTTTGTCGGAATGCTTTTGGTGGATACAGACTAGAGGCTCAAGGCAGTGTTCTCTGTAATCTCTTTAGCTGCTTTAAAGCCTTTGACACACAAGATACTGGGCCAAGATTTTTGCAAAAAACAAAAACAGTGCTACATAAGATGCAGCACAGAGGAAGTAGTTGGCCATGGCATTGGATTGTGCGATACAAACAGTAGTCCAGTGAGAATAAAAAATTGAATTTTTTTCCCAGCTACCTTTTCTGCCATTTTGAGTTTTTATAACTGAAGAGAGGATTTAAACAGAGGAGTGCTGTTATTTAAACCAGAGCTGAATGGAATGATTTAAGCATGAGAGTTGGAGTACCAATCAATAGAAAGCTGTTGTGACGCATTAAGCAGAGATAATTGGAAACTGTGTGAAAGAAAAAACAGATGGATAAGCAAAAAATGTACTGTACATTTAGACAAAGAAGCTAATTTGGTTTGGCATTTTGAGAGCCAATAAATGTCCCATTGAAATATATGCATTGTGCACTTTGAACAACTGAATAAATACCTTATTTGAGACAAAAGTGGAGCATGATGAAATTAGAGTGTCAGACATGTGCAAAACCATGCATGTGTTACAACCCAGTTTACATTGTCCATATGCACGGTGCCTATCTCAGTATTTCAGCCCAATAACTTACTCAGTTCCATCTCAGAGAACAGATTTGATGATAATCACATTTATCACAGTGAAAAACAGTATGAGTTCCAGTAGAACCAAAGACTCCTCACGTGTGGGAGACGCTCCTTCTTTCTCTCTAGGTCTCTAAGTCACTCTAGCTGCCACTGTTCTTCAATAACTGCTGCATACTTATTCATGGTAATTCAATTGGCTTCAGATGTGAACCTTGAGACGCTGCTGTTACAGGTGTTCAGACGCACCTGGTGAAGAAAGCAATAACCAGAGATTTGCAGGTGCACATCTCAGCAAGGTGAAACGCAGAAACAGCAAGCTCGTAGCGGGTAGCACTGTAGGTGGAGGAATCCAGGAGTCAGGAGACAGAATTTCAATGCACAACATTCCAGTGGTGGGGGTGTAGTGGGAATAAGGCTGCAAATTGGTTCTGGTTCTCCAAAGATACATGTTTCTGTGGGGCTATGCAAAG
The DNA here is from genome assembly GCF_021292245.1 of Micropterus dolomieu. Lineage (NCBI taxonomy): Eukaryota > Metazoa > Chordata > Actinopteri > Centrarchiformes > Centrarchidae > Micropterus > Micropterus dolomieu. Next base: position 24,297,445 of record NC_060160.1, on the reverse strand, counting down.
AAGGGTTCTATGGGTAACCATAAGCTTAGCAGCAACGCACCTACCACCTTCGTGTGTAATGCACAGACTACTGTGCTGTATTCCAGACAGCAGATTTAAATCCTTATTGCCGCGGTGTTTTAACACTACCAAGACTACCTGTCAATCACAGAGCGTGTTAAGTACAGTGACATTTACTGTTGATGAGGTTTTATCTTCTGTAAGTGGCACACTTTTTAGTCTGTGCGGTAGTGATAGCCATTGTACTTCTCTAAAACAAATCTTCTGTCAGAAAAAAAGTAACTTCATTTACACAGGGAAAACACTCTATTGGAAATGTGTAATGGCTTCATCCGCTCTGCCTGTGTCATGTTGCATACTCAGTCCCTCAAACTCATATTAATGATGTCCTGTACTCGACAGTCTAACCATTAACTCATTTAGCTCACAGCACTAAATTCCTTATATACAGTCCCCGTTTGCACACAGTTAGACTTTGGAATATGTGAAAAATAACCCAGTTTTTGTTGCTGGAACAGATGTTACCCATGGCTTTAAAAAATCCATTTGGGGGTCTCCGCTGAGGAACTTAAATGACAAATGAACAATAAGTTTGTCAACTCCGTGCTTTCTGAAATAAATACTGCTTGTAAGACACTGGAAATACACTATAGTAGACAATATTAGACTTGGGCCATTAAATGCACACTACATTTAATAATAATGAATGAGCTTTCTATCCATTCTATTACACAACTGCCTTTCAGCTTAGTAAAGCCTCAGTGTAAGCTTCAAAGGGGAATGTGTTGTCAATAATTGCCCCATGGTATATGGTTACTGACTGATTGCCACTGACAGCAGAGGGAGGTCAAGTCCCTCTAAAGTCTTTTGCTTCATCATTGGTTTTTAATGTGTTAAGCTGGAGAAAACAATCCTCAGACCACTCAAGAAGGTCCTTGTGTACAGGCCAATATTCATCTCATGGGAGACTGAGCATCACTGTGTCATTTGTAATCTCAGCAATGTCCGTCCTTGTGATTGCCTCAGCAGTCATTCACTTATAAACTTTACAGTAAAAATCCCTGCAAACATATGGTGGATTGACATCTAGCTTGACATCCAGAGAAAATGTGATTCTCTGAGAATACGAGGTTAAATTATGTTAAAAGGTGATAAAAAGCATATCGACATCAGCACTGCATGTGTCTTTGGTCTTTTCAGAAGGGTTAAAGTGTCGCCATCCACCCCCTTCTTGGCCTCGCATGCAAACAGCAGGGATGCCAAGGTGTCTTGCAGAGAACAGCTTTAAAAATTGTTTTCTCAAGTACTTTCATTACTGAGGATGTTAAGGCCACTGGGTGGTAGTCATTCAACACCTTGGGACAGCTCCAACTGAAATAACTGCAGCGCGGTGTTTTTTTTCTTCTTCACATTTTTCTGGCATCCTGTGCAGGTGACACTGTGATGTAAGGGGAAATGAAGCTGTGTGCACAGGATCTCAATATCTTGCCTCTGATATTGTCAGGCCTCGGCCTTTTTCCCAAGATTGATCTGCTTGAGCACATGAGAGCTGAAGGCTTTTTAAGATGATTCAGCATTGTTGTGAAGTACAGTACCTTGCTCCGGACAAGATTAATGTTTATGTCTAGTTCTCACTCAGCATTACATTTGAGCTTTTCCTGTATTTTTATTTGTTGACTGTTGTTTTTCAGTGTTTCAAAAAGAAATGTTCATGGGCAAATTGCATGAGCTACATATCAGCCCCTGCAAATATCAGAAATAGAAAATCAATACAGTACGTGTATTATATTTTAAGTCTTAAAAGGTGGATGTAGTGAATAACAATGGACAATAAACAGATTGTTCAAATATTTAATATTTTCCTATATAAAATGTGGTAAATTTTTTAGTAATGTCTTTACAGCAATATCTACAGTCATTTAAGTAAGTATAAATGACTAGGGAATTTACTTGTACTTTGATGATGAGCTGTTGAAACTGTAATGTCCCAACTGTTAATTATCGGTCTGTAATGACACCTACAGGTTTATCGTCTCTTTCAGCTATGTTCAGTCAATGAGCAGCTGTCAGAAAGAACCGTCTCCTGTTTGTTGTTTTTGACTTCCTGTTACATTTGGTATCCAATCGCTAGCCTTTTAGTCCACACTGAGGGCTCTTTCTTCTGATCCCCAGCCGTTTTGTATGCAAAGGCCCTCAACATTCAGCATGTCTAATCCTTTGAGGAAAGAGGGTGAGAGCGCGGCCTTGTACGCTGCAAACAGAAAGATAAAGAGGAAGAACTCAGCGGCTCCCTGACCAAATAAGAATAGGCCTGTTTTTTTTCAATCTCATCAGCATCAGGAGAAAGCAAAGATATGGGGAGCGAAGTTTGGGTAAATGCGAGCGATGCGGACGGACAGAACACGGGAAAGAGCTGCTGCTCGTTCTCCTCACCCACATGCACAGTGAATACTGAAGCACAGATCTGAAATCAAATTATGAACACTAGGGAGATTTTGCCAGAGGGGGTTCTGTGAATGAGGAGCGTGTGTATGTGTGTATGTGCGTTTGTGTGTGTGTGTCTATATTCTGTTTGGATGTGTCTGTGGTGCTCAGTGTTTCATAGACACACCGATGCCCCTTGGCTAATACAGGTACTTGTGATCTTCTTTCTCTCATTCCCTTCATACCTATATATCTCTTTGTATGTCAGCCCGTCTGTCTATCTCTCTACCTCTCTTTCACGATGTATGTCCCTAGAGTGCCTGCTGGCCCAAGAGCGGCAAGCTTAGCATCCATGGCGCAAGCCAGCACTTTGAAAAAGTGCAAAGCTGCAGACCAAAGCGGCTTAGAGAGGCAGTGCACACAGAGGCCTCAATGTGAGCTTCTTTTTTTGCCACAATCACCCCTGCTTGCCCTGCTCTCATGCTCTCAGCGGGCTGTGGTAGAAGATACTGGTGTGTGATCACACCTGAAGGAGAGCAGGACAGCACACAAATGCCCTGGAGCTCTCTGGGAGTGCAACAAGCTCAGTGTTGATCTCTGGCTGAAGTCAGCAGTATGACCGACGTGTCTCTGATTATTCAATGCAGCACTGAAGACTGGGACTTCCTTGATGTTTTCACAGACAAATTGCCCAGACATCCCTAATTCTGGTTTAACTACTGCTGTCTCTACCCATGCCCTTACCAAATATAGTATGTGTTTGATGTTTCATTTTTATCAAGATTTATTTTCAGAATAGTAATTAGTTGTGTACAAATTAAGAATTCTCTGGATATGGTGCCTGAGGCATTTTTGTATGGTTTTAACTGATACAGCGTTCTTTTTAACAGTTCCAGGCTTGGAGCTCATTATGTAATTTGATTTCAGTATATTAGTTTTTAATTGAGGAGTGTCTTTCATTAGACAAAAAACAGAGAGCATACACGTTTTGAAGAATAAAACGGCTTAATGGCTGAAGTAAAATCAAGCACAAGTGTTATCAAGAGTTTGAAATATATATATATATATATATATATATATATATATATATATAAATTTTATTCCTACTGTCTTGACAATGACCTACACACAGTAGGATTGGGAGTGGGATAGAAATCCACTCTTTGGTCACCCCCTGCTGGCTGGCTTGGTTGCCAAGTGGTGACAGCTAGTGGAACAGCTACAACGTGCAAGGTGCCAGTCCCACGACAAACTGAGACAGCCAAATTCACTTTTCATTTTACAGGCTACTTGTAGCTTGTGAACTAAAGGGTAATTAGATTTTGAGCCTACAAGAAACCACATGAGAAGTTGCTTCTAATTTATTGCAAAAATGTATTAAATGTCCTATACTATCAGATTTGATGAAATACTGTCTCCAACAGTGACAGCTCAAACACAGTCAAAAGGAAACACATTATTATTATTTCTGAAATGTAACACTTAAACTTTTTTTTTAGCCAATGGATATACTTTTTTTTTTTAAATAATGTAATAACACAGCAAACGGTCAGCTGTCAGTAAACATTCGGTTTTGTTAGTCTCCTCTCTGATCTTTCCGTGACTTGACTAAAAACATTAGGCCTGGCAGAACATATCAGAGAGGACGATTACACCAGGTTATCAAATTAATATTGTGGTTGTTTACATTCTGATGTGGTGTGTAGCGTAACCTTTTTTTTGCTGCTCTTCAGTCTGCCCCTACCTTACACAAACTATCCCTTCATGCATTTGGTCATTTTGATATCAGACTTTTCATTATATTAATATTAAAGCCACTGAAATTGGGTAGCTGCATGTATTTTTACAGCACGCCAGTTAACTAAGTCAGAAGCCCAGGATTTCACTCGATTTACAGATTTACTTTTCGCATTTTAAAACTCCTGACAGTAATTGTTTCTCTGAGCTAAATCCTAAATAAATGCTTCAAGTGCTACACAAGCAGGGTACGCCTCATTCGTAGTGTGTGGCCTATATTTTAGCACATCATATTCACTCTCACGCCGCCTCTGGTAACAGGAATCAAACTTTTGTGCCACAGACAGACGGATAAACTGGAGCTAATGCAAGAGTCTTGCCTGAAGTGATGCCCGGTTCATGCAGACGTACTGAAGCTGAAAAATGTTGTTCCGGAGGGGCTGCTGCTGCAGCGGCGCGTGGGAAGGGGGAAATTCAGGTAACGTTGCCCCGAGGAAAAGTCTTTTATGCTGTGGCCGAGTGGGAACATGCAAGATTAACTCTAGTATCCGTGCTTCCTCAAGGCTGCCATCAAGTCCCTTCTGTTGGACAGCGTGAGAACAGCTGTTGCTTCATCAAAGCCTACCTTTCAAGATTATCTGGGTGCATCTGAATGCATGCATGCGGGTGCTAACTATGTCTAGGTGATGGGTGTATGCTACCCCATCTTCCCCTACTAGTGATTTCTTGCATTTGCTCACATTCTTTTATTTTATTGGCAGTACACCACCTAAAGCCCACCGTCTTCTAGTTGACAGGCTGCTCATTTTTTTTGTTTCTGACTCGTGTGCTGAAAACGTAGAGCACTTTTGTTTGGCCTGTACAGGAGATCAAGTGCTACAGAGTTAAATCAGAAAGTCTGTGCGAGTGAACCTGAAGACGTGCGTCACAGCGATTGTGGGCGTCTGATGGTGCACTTGTGTGCGAATGGGAAGATGTGTGGGAGTATATTTGCCAGCTCTTCCTTTGCTCTGGGTTATTCTTTCTTTCTCACCAGCAAAAGTAAGAAGTATTATTTCAAGTTAAAAAAAATAAATCCCAGGGGTCCCCGCTGATAAGGAGACTCGAGACAGACCATTTGTGGAAGATCCCCAACAAGCAAGAATAGATGAGAAAATGTGATTAACTACCAAGTGAATGATTTTCACCAGCTTTATGTTTTTAATCATATCATACCAAAAGATATTATGTTTCCTGAATAACAGGGTGGCATTTCTCCATGTCTCAGACACAAGCATGATTCAGGCTTTTATTGGCATTTAAATAGCAGCGAAAGATATATCCATGGTAATAAGGCTGTGCTGGATGTATTTCAGGTATGCTAGTGTGAATCATCAGCTCTACATCGAGAGGTAGAGACAGGGACTTATCCTTCACAGCGGCAACTCTCAAATTCTGATTAACCCAAGGTCAGATTAACCAAACATTTGCATCAACAATGCAAAACCTCATCAGTAATTCCATAGCACAGCTTATCGGTCTAGGTATTCTATTATGCAAGCCTTTTCCTCGGATATCTTAATCTGATTCCCAGCATTTGGTTTGGTTAAACATTTTTTTCTCTCTGTCTCCACCTGGCCCTTCGGCTCATTATACAGTTAAATGAATGCAAATGATGGTAGTTTAGACATGATAGTAGTTTCTCTTTTGTAAAATCCCAAACAACTGTGGCTGAGTGCTTTTGTATTCTTCTAAAATGCAGTTGTGAGATCAAAACTTATCCAAATACCAGCAAGTTGTGACACCACGCTTCTACACATAGATTATTAAATGTTTTCTCACATTTATTGACAACAGCCATTTGCCTAATGGATACTGTCACTGTACAGACCGGCGTGGGCGTAACAGTCGCTGCAACAGGTGAAGCTTCACTCATCACCTCTCATCGGGTTCAAGCTAACCTTGGCAGCGCATGGAGCCCCAAAATAAATTTGGTGGAGCACATAAAATGTCACGCCACTGCAGGAAATAAAAAAGAAGACAATTCATTGCACGTCACATTCTACCAGGCAGTCTTGTTACTTTGCAGCAACGCAGAAAGATCAAACTCATAAATATTTTCTCTTCTGGGACTGATGAAAAACAAATAGCCAATTAAAATCCAGCTTGCCTCTGCTGGTGATTCTTCTTCACTCTCACTTTTCTCCTCTTCTGGTTCTGTCATTCTGTGCAAGATACAGCCTAGTTTGCAGAACTAGGTTGCAAAGGCACCTACTGTATTTTAATGATGAGGACCCAGGTAGCCTTGTCTGGCAAAGCCTTTCCTTTATGCATACCAACTCAGTTCATTCCACTGCAGCACCCTCCTCTTTTCTGAGGATTATTTAAATAAACACTGTGCTGACATGCTCTCATCTGTTTCTTTAGTTCATATGATTTCATGGGTTAGCCTGGTGTGTGTTTACTCTTCTCAGTTGAGCTCTGCTTCCTAGAAACACAGATGATGGTACAATAGGACACGAAGCACAAGAAATCTGCCACCCCTGCTGTTGTACCTCGCTTTGAAAAGGTATGCAGGGAAAGTGGAAGCTGATGTGTTGCTGTCACTGACACGAAGTGATGTCTTTGCAGATCAGCCCAGCAGTCACGCTTGTGTTGTGACCGCTCAGGTTTGAATGCTCAAACACCGGGAATCGCTGACAAGAAGGCTATTTGAACATTGGCTCAACATAAGTCGGAGTTATAAAAAGCAGCATGGCATCAGGGCTACAGTCACAAGAGAGAGAGCCCAAATCAAATCCTGTGCACAGCCGTAGCCTTCTTTTTTCCCCTTTTGCGGATTTCTCTCCCCCGTGCCCATGCAGATTAACTGCACTGGTTTTGGCTACAAAGACATCTGTGACCTAAATGCATCATTAAAAAAAAAAGATCAAGCACTGCTAGAATTACACCTCAAAATCACCTTAGTTCAGTTGTCTTCCGTTTGAGTAATAAATATCTGTAGAGAAATCTATTTTTAAGTTCTCTTCTGGTATTTGAACAACACACAAAACCTTAATTTCCCTCAATGATCTCTGTACTTCTTGCTGTGTATAAATCTGAAATAAACATCACAACCTTCCAAATTCTGCAGAAACAGTCTTTCTCTCTCTCTGTCTCTCTCTCACACACACGCGCACACACACACACACACACACACTGAGTGTCAGAAAGCAGAGCCCAATTACAATCTTTTCAACATGCTGCTGATATTGCTTTCTGAAGACTGAACACAGCCCATTAAGTTCCATTAAATGAGTGCAAAATCAAATGCAGTTCAGTGTTGTTTATGTTCCTCCCACAAATTGAATTGTGTGACAATAGCATGAATTATACATGCATTTCTGAAAGCCATTAATGGTTTAGCTTAGGCAATTAAATTACACTGATTAATTTTAAGGGTTAAGGTTTTGGCCGTGATCAGTTTGAGAAAACTGGAACACCTTGGTTAAAGTATGAAAAGGCTTCAGTCAAGGTTAAAGAGGAAAACTCTAGTGGAATATTTCACATATTCACCTCCTTCACATGCAGTGATTGTGGCAGGAATACATTATTATCATAATTTTTCATGGCACAATCGTATGTACCTCAGCTGTCCAATGCAATTATCTATTGTGTTGCAAATATCCATTGGCCCTCAGCTATGGTTACTACAGTAGGTCAAAAATGAACCAGGAAGAAGCTCTGCAATGCGGTGAGTGTTGTGGGTTAATGTTGTGTGTAGAGTTTGATTAATAATTTCAGTGTTTACTGTGATTTTACATTTCCACTTTTTAACCCATCTAATGGCACATATTAAAATGCTTCGTGGATTTTATTGGTCTGTAAATTGAAGAAGGTAAGTATAATCTCATTTTCTTTTCCTATGCAACTGATGATTTTTCTTATATAATTACCAGACATAAATAATGTGCCAAACTAATGGTTAAAAAGAAACCTAAATTCTTTTTAGTGAAACCAGTCCAATATAAAAAATTACCAAATGCATGGTAATACGTATAGCTCTTCAAATTTTGTGTTTTGATTATGTTAATCTACAAGTGGAGCGCCATAAGGCTTTTGAGTGAGGACATCTATCTGGGGTAAAACCAGATCATCGAAAAGCCTTGTCTATTGTTTTTGGTAATTGAACTAAATAACTATGTTCTTTATTAAAGTCGACGAAAGATTCTGAAAGTGTGAAAGAAACAGAAAAACTCAAGGTTCATTTGTGCTAACTGCTTCTCATCTCAATAAAAAGAGCAAACCTTTCGGCCTCTGAAGCTCTTTTCATCCTCAGTCAGTCCAGCAGCTAAATTATGCCAAAGTATTTTCTGTCTGCTTCAAGGCGAGAGCCCTGATTCCCTCATCACTGCCAGCCAACACTCCATGCCAAGTATAGCCCTTATGTGAAATACTTGCCAATCAATTATAGGCACAAACTTTCCCATCTGATGGATGCTGGAAACCCACAGAATGCATCCAGATGGTTTCAGAATTCAAAGCAGCTTCCCTGATCTCCATTTTAGGCATCGCGCTTGTTGTCATAGACTTGCCATTTTCTCAATGCTTGCCTGTCAACATATTTATCTGCTCGTGTCAGGCAGACACGTCCTGCCATTCAGCCTAATGACCGTCTGTGTGTGTTCTGGCCCTTTGAGGTGACAGCAGCTACAAGTTTCGCTTTATACTGGGAAGAAATAACATAGGCATCTCTGTGTAGTCAGTGTAGATGCTAAAGGAATACAACTCTATGGCAGATGGATTAGGCTATCCAATTGGACGTTAACACAGCCAGCTCTCCGAGATGCCACTGTTTCCTGAGTGGTGGAAACGGCGCTCTGCATTGTGGAGGCGCCACTTTTTTCATTAGACACCAGTCTTGTTAGAGCCTCTCATTTAGCTCCCAGTTTTGCAGTGTGTCTGTGGGCCTCGGGGCACAAAAAGAACTATAACACACACCTGAGCTCGGAATACACAAATAAGCCTACAGACTCAGCCAAGCACATTCTGTCTAACTTATGCATTGTTTATTCAAAAAAAACAGGGCTCTGTCTGTCCCATTATGCAAACCAGTCATGTTTTTTCAGGCATTCTCAGCTATCTCCCCCATCAAACTCTCCCTCTCCTTTTTGAAGCTTGTCAGCTCTGGTTAAGCAATGTGTCAGGAATGAATAGACAGAGGCCGGTTAGATTTCCTTCTCTCTTTCTTACTGCTCCATGCAATCATCTCCTTGCTATCTCTAACATCTTCGATGACTGACAGATTGCTTGCAGCATTTCCTGTCCTCGTTGGATCCCCTTTGCCCCTCTCTCTCACCTCCCCTCAGTTCGTCTTTTGGCGGCTGAGTGCCATGTGTTTTCACCGTCCATAAGGTTCTGCCAGTGAATTGAAGGGTGTAAGAATTAATGTCCCAGTGGATTATTATAGGATTTTTTCCCCTCATGTGAGGTCAGCTTTTGCCTTATCGAATGGACATGGGGATATAAATTGTGTGTGGTTGTACAAATGAAAAGTGACAGAAGTTATATAGAAATAATCTAAAAGTGATAGCTGAAAAAGGAGATGTTCAAACAATGCTTACTTCTTCTACACATGTAATTAATTACTGTGCTCAATAAGGGTGCTTGCTGGAAAATTACAGATATTCTCTGACGCAGCCCACCCAATGCCAACGTTGGAAAGCTCTGAGGGGAGTGGCTTTTAGATGCTGTTTGACAATCCACGAGCACTTTGGTTGAAGCACCTTAACTGGGGCAAAGTAGTGGGAGTCGTCATTTAACTGGGTTGTGTGGCGATCCAGCAAAACCAAATCTAAGGCTGCTTTCATGCCTAGCCTGTTTGGTGCAGTAAGAAGGGATTTTACAATAAGCAATCTATAGAAGTGGTGCATAGGTCTATATGTGTGCATGGCCGCTTGACAAGCACAGTAACATGTATGTGTGTCAGCATCAGAAAGTGAAAAAAGTTAAAACAGAAACTACTTTTAACACCTGCCCCTCCTCCTTACACACACACATGTCCATTGTAGGGCTGGGCACGTTAACACGTTATCGCGTTATCGCATTATTATCGTATTATTATCGCATTGTTCTTGCGTTGACCCTTGTGTTGTCTTCCCATTGACCATGCAATTTTTGTCCTTTATTCCAACTCATTACCACTAGTTTTACACTTCTTGGTGGAATTCATGGTCGATATGTCTCATTTATATGAAACTATACCAAATTTTTAAGGCATGAATTAATTAACGGCAACAATTATTTTATCGCATGTTAACACGGTTTTTATTATTATTATTTTATTAGTATTATTAAGTCCGTTGCTCACTGGCTCTGAAAACACATACAGTCAAACCATGGGTCACAGGAGGGGTGGGATGTTGATCAGCCTGCAAATCACCCACCCAATCAAGCAGCTTAGGCAGGCTTCGGCAGACGACGTTGGATGCAATGTGCGGGAGAAGTAGATAAACAAAAGCAAGACAAGCGATCAAATACCATTGTGAAGTGGATAGCAACACACTAACGCTGATTAGTATTGGGGAAGATGTCGTTCGTAGGAACGTTCTTAAAATCATAACGTAGTCGCTTGGCCCCACGGGTTGCTCTATGCTCCGGTGAAGGGAATACTGCTGGTAAAAAGTGTTTGCAAACCACATGCTATTGCACTTTTGTGTACAAAGCAGTGTGCAATACATTACTTTAGAATTCATTATTCAATTTTGTGCTATGCGATTAATCACAATTAATTGTAGAAAATCATGCGATTAATGGAAATTAAAATTGTTTTATTGTTGTGGGGTATTTTGTGTTCTACCATATGTGGTGTAGTAGATAAGATAAAGAATATGCATGGAGTCCCCAATCATTACTTACACAAGAACGATGCTATGGTGTTAGCATAACAGTGACACATTTTCTTCCAGCAAAGGGATACGCTCAGCAGTCAGTCCATGAGTAAGGCCTGTTTGCATTAGCATGACCACATTCTCTTTTACACATCACCTCTCATCTGGCAAGGCTAAAGCTCCCATTAACTGTGTTACTGAAGCATGAGAGAGCAGGTAGCCGCATGCTGCATAGATATGCACTTGCCCTTTGAGACAAGCCCTGAAATACCTGTCAAAATGAATTTGGTACCCCATGCTCAGTGAGTCCAGCCAGACAGTCCCAGCAAAGATAATGAGCAGCGGGGTGTGTGTTTTCACCAGCTACTACTGTTTAATTTGCTGATCAATAAGTCAGTCAATTAGTCAACTTGCCCATGAATTACTATTTGCTCATGTACACAGCAATGTGTTTGCCTGTCAAATACTGGATGGGCTTTGTCCCTCCAATCACAAACACAAGGGTCGCTTTAATTAAACATGGAAATTGCAAGAGCATCCTGCTCCCTCCTGTTCCTCTCCACCTCTTCATCAATGTCTGTTTTTGTCCTTGTTACAGCAGTGCTTGCCGCCATTGACGTGCAAATTGGTTCCATCTAGATCATCTCTCTTGTTGTGTTTCTTCCCCACCACTCATTAAATGACAGTGTACTCAACAGAGGAAAGGCATCTTCTAGGGCTCTGATAGGTTGTTAATGCTTCCTCATCAGGTGTCATTAATCATACTTTGAGAGAGCTAAGCAACAAACTTTAGCAACTTCAGTGTACTTATGGGTGCTTTAGCTAATGCCTCACAGGTTGGTTTAGGCTGATAGTTAACCCTTCAGGTGCTTATAATTATCCAGTGGCTCCAGGGCTGTATACTAACTGCTTATGCATAAGGGACTGAAAGCTGTGTTGCACGTAGGTTGTGAGTAATATCATAATATGTTGCATTGTACGTAATGGCCCAAAGTAACGGTAATCACAGATTCATAAATATACAGCATTGGTGAGCAAGTCAGCAGAAAGCAGAGACACATGAAAATACCCAGCAACATTAAAAACCCATCACCTTTATTGGCCCATTAATATTATTTTCATTGAAGCTGCAGACACAAGGGATTTTTTTACCTTGTTAGCTTTTAATATTGCCATACGTTCCTTGTCTGAGTTTTCAACGTTCACCTGGCTTTGGTCATTTAGCTTCATTATTGCTGCAAAATAAGCACCATCCTTGAGATTTACATAAAGTGACAAATCTCCCATGTGAGATTTTAGCTAGGACTCATTTCATGAGTTTGGTGTGATTGTAGCTTATCATTACTTCGGTGCTCTGTGTGTGTGTGTGAGATGCAGATTTTATTGTCCTGCAAAAAGAGCAGGCAGCACAATTGTATCCATATTTTATCAGTTTCTCTGGGGTCACATAAATACCTGCTCCCATTAATATACAACACAGCAAACACACTGCAGAGCTAACTAAGAAAATGATACAAAAATCACATTAATGATATTCATGAGATTATTATGATTGCCACAAATGTTCATCTCTTCATTGACTACAGACAGAAAATTAAGTTGACCTTTGAATCGACTCAGTATGCAACAGCACACCGGCATGACTTAATGGATGTCAAGCACAATGCATCTTTTTATTATTTATTTATTTATTGACATGGCATTTTGATTGAATTCATTGCACCGTTGTTACTTTGTGTTGTTCAAGACAGTAGTCAACACAAATTCTACTGTGATACAGGGTTGGCTGTAGCTTAAAGGTTAGAATAGGCTTGTGGCTTAAATGTCACTTGTTTGAATCAAGTCAGTTTTATTGCCCAGCTTTGACAGTTAGAAACTCCTCTTTTGCCTCAGCTATGGGAAAACTGTGTTCTTTTTGATTGCACTTTTGATTTATTCATTTCAATACTGTGCTCAATTATGTTTTAGCACTTTAGCTCTATATTTCTTCCTGTCAGATAGATAAAGCAGGGTGAGCTGTGTTAAAAATCTGTTGAAGAGTTTTATGAGCCTGGGCTTTAGTGGAGATTTTTGTTTTTGTCATATAAATGCTGTTTTAGAGACTTTTCCACCTTTCCAACACTGAATACTTTTTTTTTGGAATGAAGCACATATCAGTCAAACTTTAAACTCTGGACCACCTGGGAAAATCTGCAAATCTGAATCATTAATGCTTGGCAGTTGTTGGGTGCTTAGCACTGCTGGCTTCAAGCATGAACGGCTCAGGTTAAATTCCTGGAGCTGAACCTTCTCTTTTTATAGACTTGCATGTTGAACGTTCTCCCATTGCTCGGTTGAATTTTGGACAGAAACATGCTGGTCAGGGGAATCTAAACTGTCCGTTGTGTTGTATCTGTGTTTGTTTCGACAATAAATACAATCTCCAAGACACTTTCAAGATAGCGTCTCAAACATGTGTCGATGTGAGCACTATGCAGCCAATTTTGCTGTCAAAAGATATTGTATGATGTGAATTGCGGGCACTGGTAGATATGCTGCCTCCCTGTTCAAAGACACACCCTTCTGAACTTCCTTGACTCACTCAAGTGAAATCCAATCATAAATCTTTTATAACCAAATAAACGAGGCCTTGTAATGTTAAATGTTAATTATGCATTAAGATCAGCAAGGGCGCGTCATTTATATTTCTAGCCGTGTGTCAGCTATTCCTTACATGAAGATGCATGACTCTGCAGGCTGCTACTAATTGCTGCTGCAGAGACTGTTCAGTTTTTCTCCGTTTCTCACTGGATTTCTCCTCAATATTCTTTGTTTTCTATCTTGTTAAATCACACATGGACCGGCCTTTTTCCTGTGCACCGCAGAACTTGAGGTGCTGTGGTAATTTTTACACAGCCTCCCCTGAATAACCCCTGTACTGTGACAACTATAATCTTATTTTATAGCAGCTGTCTGTCTGTTTTATTAACATTATTTAGTATCCAGCTATGTGCCAGCACAGTTTGCATATATAGCCGCATGAACATAAAATATTCTTCTTGCTTCTTTGATCAACATCAGCCACATGAGGTAGTACTTTCAGGGGGATTGGCTTTTTGGACAGAGTATTTATGCAAATACATGGGCCTTAATGTGGAATAAATTTTACTTTATTACCGTACAAACTCCAACGTCAAATAATCTATGATCTAAATTGCATTTTATTAGGAAAAAAAGTCAGCCTGCAAATGTATTACAGCCCTTGGACTTACAAGTATTGCCACATTAGAGTCCAGACACAAGATTTATTCAGCAGCCCACATGGATGATTGATTGCGTAACTTCTTTGCTCAATATAATAAACAGGAAAAGTGATTGAATAAACTAGGCTGCATTCATTTCCAGCTGAAACACTGAATGGGCGAATATATAAAGCTGTCAGGAACGTTGAAAATAAGCACAATATTTGATATCTGAAGGACACGAGGCGTCAGATGTCAGCTATAATAAAGACAATGAGTAAAATTTTTTATATAGCACAGCTCTGCAATTGCAGAGATACGTGGTGGGTCATGGGAGAGGAGGTGGAAGGTTGAGCCAGACTCACCGCTGTATGTGTCACCAAATTTCAGGTGAGAAAAATAACCATTTAAGTAGTATTTGAAAATTTGCTCCAGCATTTGTGTGAACTCACTGGCCGCTGATCTCGGGAGCTACCAGGTCGCCCATCAAGAGGACTGGCTAGTCAGTGTCAATGTTCATCAGCAGGAGAACTGTCTCATCTTGGCAAGGCATATTTGAGCTGGACAATTAACATTGTACAACCGTGCTGCTACTGTGTACTTTTAGCTCCCTGAATATCTCACCACACTTAAATAAAAATTTATAACTATATTGACATGAACTTGTTCGGAGGCACTGTGGTGTACAATACAGTCTGTTTAATTCTAAATATACATTGAAGGTAACAGGGGAATCTGTTATCAATGTTATTAAAGTGATTATTGCCACACACAACTGTGTAGACAATTATATTGCTGGATAATGAGAGCCGGTGATGTCTGCATGAGCGCTAATTACAAATTAAGTGTGCTGCGTCCTGTATATGTCACAGTCTATCCATGACCAGTCTTGTGAGTGTGTTGTGGTTTTGCCGGTCTCTCTGTGTGTGTGTGGTGTGGGTGTGGTCTTCCCAGGTTCCTGGCTCTCCGGCACAGCTGCTGACAATCTGCCAATCAAGCCTTGGCTTAAATACTCTGTGCACTGACTGTCAGTGCCAGATTGTTGTTCTCACTCCAGTGTGTCTGTGATTTCCGTTTGCCACACCGCCTGCCACGCCAAGGCCACCACAACTGGACCTCGATTCATCCACGCTGTCTTCGACCCCGCAGACCAGCTCCGGCTAATTCACCAGCACTATTCCACTCACTGTCTGTATTATCAATAAAACCCTCTTTTGAACCTCAACTCGCTGTCTCGGTCTGTTCTTGAGTCCAAACCACACCCAACGTAACAGTATATTCTGTAGCCGGAAATATCTATAGACAAATACTGACCCTTCAGTCTTACAATTTTTAATAGGTAAGATTCCCTTTCTATTTTTGCAAACCTTCTTTTCTCCCTGCTTAACATGTTTACAATGGAAGAGACGAGGATAAAAATCCATTCCTCAGGCCTGATGCTTCAGCAGTCTGAGTTAAACAAATCTACTGCATGTTTTCCAAAGTTCCAGTCTTAGTACAAAATTCCGGACAGTGTGGGCTGCGACGGTGTATTTTGCACAGAAATAGGGCTGTGGATTTTGTGCCCCATCTCTTGCTATGGAAGCACAGAATGGATCTCATAACGGCCAGTATAAACAGACATAAAGATTACATCAAGCAATGTTCATATTGTGATGGGAATTATGTCTCATTGAAGGGAGCCGGATCTCATGGCTCAGTTCCTTTCCGAGAGCCGGCTCTCTCGGGTCCCAAATGGCTATTCATTTAATACCACTTCTGCGGGCCACTGCCCAAGTTAGATTCTTATGTGTTGCAAGAAACACATATGCATTAATCTTCACCTGCAATACAGTGAAATATTCTGTCACATTGTGGGAACAATCCGAGTTATCAATAAATTGTTACACAACTCTATTCAGACACATACAGTAAATTTCAATTAAATAAGTATGATGTAATATGAAACTAAAAATATTTCTGCTCTGTTCAAAAGTGTAATTTCTATACATTGTCATGCTTTTCTTTTTCCACAATGGGGGCCCCCATTGTTAACTTAAAGGAGCCGGCTCATACAGCCAACTCGTTCGTGACCAATACGTCACTACAGCTGTTCAACGTGATGACGCAGCGTAGTGCTAAAATGAAATCGTTATTTATCCCTTTACTGTCCCAATGGAGTCTCACATGTATCCCATACAAGGTTATTCTTACCTGACCTAAATATGTGTAACCATGTTATTGGATGTGGAACATTACCTAAATCATGCTGTAATTAGCAGGTCACATGTAATACAATCTAAAGAAGTGCCATCTTCTGGCCTTGGGTTGCCTAGGAGATGGACCACAGACTTCAGCCTTGTTAAGGCAGCTGCGTCAGTCCAGTCAGCCAAACACACTGAGAGGAAAGAGTTTTACTTATTGCTTTGGAGAGTCACAGGCTGTGGACCTTGGCTTACTTTTACTCTGCAAATGAGAAACGTGACCTGGGGAAACCCTGTGCCTCACTTCTACCCACACGAACACCCTAGGATCATCGCCAGCACACATATGGACACCTGAAACACTGTGAACCTATCTACATTGTTGACATATCCACTGGCCCTAGATGACTTCTTACTAGTGATGGCGATTCTTTGGTTGGTGATTTGTGGGTAAATCTCACTGCCTGCCGGGATCTGGACTCACCTTGATCACTGACATTAGGTCTGGCAATATGAGTAATTTAATGCTGCTAAACCTAGTCCACACGTGCTAAACTAAATTATATTGGTGGGAAGTTTGAATCTGATCCAAATCATTATCCTAGTGATTATTTTGCAGGTAAACCTAGTAAACCTGCCCCTAAAATAAAAAGAGAGCAAAACAATGAACCTCTCTTTAGAATGGCTCTCAAAAAAATGAACTGAGCCGGGTCCCAACAGCACATCTCTGAATATTAAAATCGTTTTAGCAATTATAATTTTTGTTATTTTCTCTATCAGCTCCGAGATTGAAAAGGGGTGAGAAGCCAAACTCAGCTCAACATAACCCCATTTACACCCACTAAATGCTCCTCAAGCACGCTGAAAGCTATCAGGTCAAAAATAGGACGATCTCAGTGAGGATCAATCTGTGGCAGAGGGACTTAATTTTGCGCAGTTCTAATGTGCCCTTCGAGACGGAGCACAAGAGTTGCTGAGAAAATGAGACAGATGACATGAAAGCAGAAATTTGTCTGCATGATAAAGAAAATATGAGGAAAAAAAGGGACATGGAGCAGAGGGGACCGCTGTTAAAGCATGAGAGCAGAAACAAGGAGCTGAAAATAAAATGAATGCCTCATCACGCCATCTGCTATAATGTGTTTCCCTGCCTCATCCTCTTGTTCTCCTCCTTGAATAACTCCTCTCTATACACACAAATAAAAAGGTGTGTGATAATAGAAGGCCCCTGTCAAGCATCATGCCATGTAAAAATGTTTGGCATTCCACAGCTTCTTACTAAATATTCCTCTTCTTCGCCTTCCATAATTTGGGAACACCATTGCAAGTGAGATCAACACGTTCCCAGGGTGACATGATTAGGACATCTGCCCTGCCCCCGGGCACACAGGGGCCACGGCAGCCAAGAGGAACATCCGTAAACAAGACTTTCCTCTGCTCTTTCCAACTTACTGCTTCGCTGGGTTGCCAATGAAGCCAAGCATGAGGCTCACGATTACATGCGCTCCATGCATGCACAACAAGGAGCAATGAGGGGAAAATCTAACTGTACGTCACAAGAAAGTGTAAGGAAACAACTGTGAATGCTCATTTGAAGTGTATTTTGTCATACATGAGAACATTGGGGTAAAAATGTTTTTCGTGTAACTGAAGGCTCCACTGTGTACCTTCTTTATACGTTTGCAGCTGCTAACAGCAGAGGGAAGCTAATTAAATATTTAAATATCAAGAAAAGCATGAGGTGACAAGAGTAAACTACACACTGCACACACGTTCAGTTCGAAAGGAACAGGAGCAACAAAAAGTAATGTTTTTGAAATCCATCTTTCTGTACACTGCTGTTCAGCAGAGTGTCTTGAAGAATAATTCCCGTTATTTTCAACCTGGACTAGTTTTTTTCAACTTTTTGCCATGATTGTAATTGATTCTGTTTAAAAAAAATTCAATAGATGACTGTGGAGCTTGATGCAGCTTTACTTTGCCTCTTCAGCAGTTGGTCCAAAAAAGGGATTAAAACACGTCCTTCCAACAAAATAACAATCACAGAAGAATAAGACCTGGCTTCAACCGATTTTCAATTATCCATTGCCTGAAGCTGGAGCACATTGCAGTATTGGATATGTTACTTCAACAAGCACGAGCTGAACAGCTCAAGTCCTCTAATGCTGAGTTCACTCCGTGCTGTATATACCGTAAATACAAGCCGCTAGGGAGACTGTTTAGAAGTAATAACAAGTAGAGGGTGGTGATATCTGCCACCTGAGTAAAGAATTCAGGAAGCATGACATCACAAACAAGAAGCACAGTAGCTAAATCTCTTGTCAATAGTCTCTAATATTCAATTATTTTAATTAGTCAATCATTTATTTGAATGACGCTAATACAGCATAACACTGTTCTAGCTGTAACGTTGATAATTATTCTGTCACAACTTAATAAATATACACTCTGAGTTTGCAGAGAGGACTTTAACCACAAATCACATTGTAGCTTCATAGGCCATCACAATGCTTTCAGTCATACTTTACATGCTGGGAATATTTAGTAGCAGTTGACACATTTATTTAAGTGTGGGCAAATGAAAAATGTGCGTGCATGCTATAATACCATCCAACAAACTCTGCTGAGCAGAAACATGTGCATAAAAGATCCCTATGGCGATCATGTAGCGCTATAAAGCAAACTTTTACAAGTGGGTGCCCATTTATTTTGTATATGCATGTACAAAGATGCACATGCGTGAGCACCCACGATGGCATCCTGTCATTGGTTTCGCATTATACCTCTGTTATTATACCTCTCTGGCAGTAATGTGCCAAGACATGTAGTAACAAATGTGCCAACAAAGGCTCGGAAGAGGAATACTGCCAGCGAGCAAACGTGAACAATGTCCAAATGAGGTGCAAACGTTTGAGTTGCACTGTTTGTTACTGTGGCCACAAGATAAGATTAGCTGGAACTTTATTTATGGTGCAATATGCACAATGGTAAAAAATATTAACAGGCTGACAGGATCATAGATATATATGAAAAATGGCCTATAGCTATGTACTGTGTACGCAATGTCAAATAGTAATTATAAAATAAAAGGGATTACACTGGCATTACAGGATATTGGCACATAAATTGAAATACATGACAAACTGTTTCTTTAACTCTGAACAGTCACAGTGTGTAGTGATGATGAGGGTCAAATGGTTAATGTGATTGTACTCAAACATAATGACAACACTACACTCCCCAAGTGTCTCAATGGGAAGAAAATTATGTTAAAATCTGGTGTCTGATAGTTTAAGAAACATTTTTTTTAGCCAAGGGCCTTTGCGTGTCCAACTTGTTAGTGTCTCCTCTCTCGAGACAGAACTGCTCCAAAAGTCAAAACACTCATTTTCACTCCCATTAAATGCTGTTCAGTTGCTGGGCACTCATTGCACACACACTCTTCAGAGAATTCTAATCTTTCTTTAATTAAAGGAGAGCTGAACTACTATCAAACTGATTTCTCCACTTATTCGCAATTATGTGTTTTTCTCCTTTCTGCTCCCTCCAACGGTGTAAACAAGCCAAACAAACTCGTGGACAAAAATGACTCCTCTGTCGCTAGAACTAAAGCATCCCGTTGCATTAACACACAAAGGCTCATTATTTCTTTGTGAGGTTATCAGTAGGGAAGTAAAGACAGCTGTAAACAGGAGTGCATACAGTTGTAGGCACTAAACACTATTTAATCACTCCACCACTTCTTGATACTCTTCCGTGTGTTTAACCCATCTTGTCTCCCTCAGCAGCAAGGTTAAATTGCTCCTTGTTAATTGGTTATGTGTCTGTGCGTCCCTCTCTTCCCATCCATCCATTGCTACTTCTTTGGCAAATAGGTCATTAAACAGAACTGGTGGCTCCTCCTACATGTACTGCCTTTATTTCAGGCCTAGCAGGCATAATGGCAAATTATCAATTTACTGTTGACACTGGCTGCAGAACAAACAATCCTGCAAACGGTTGCTGTTTCACAGCCTCCCGGTGAAAATCTATTTATCATCATACCAGAGATACATTGTTAGTATCGCTTAGCATACACGCTTCAACAGGAGTGTGACACCTGACCAGCTAGTTATCAGTTATCATGTCAAACCGAGCACAGCTTCGGCTCTGCACCTCGAGTTGTTCTCATGATTTTGAGGAGGCTCAATTTTTTACCCTGCTGCAGTATGTGGATTTGTCAGCATTAACGCCTTAATTATGCACATAATGGATCTTCTTAATTGCAACACATTTTTAATGAATGGCCAAATGGAGAAGGCTATCTTTAGCATGACAATGTTGAAAGCCTAATTAGTTTTAACATGGTGCAAATTGACATGCTGCCTAGCATCACATGCTTTAACGGGATATTTTACATCCTCCAGAATAAATATCATGATGAATGTACTCTGTCCGAGGCAGAAATGGCTTGTAATAGGTGTATCCGTGGCTGGGAGGAAGATAACTGAGTAACGGAAAAGTGATACTATGGAAGTTCTACATCAAAGCCACGACCTGTTGATATTCCTTCAAAGGCTGCCATTATATCCCAGTCAGTAAAACTGTGGCATTTTGTGTGATGACATAGACGGTGCAGACCCCTGCTTCCCTGTGTCTTTCATGATATCCTTCTCCTTTAATCTTTTTTTCCTCTGACTTAATCATCGTATGGTTGATGGGGTTTTAAAACACGATGTGGAGACAGTACAGGACTGGACCCAGGCACGGGATGACCCCTTTATCAGCAGCGAGCAGGCTGTGACGAGGCCCAAGTTCTCGACTAAATGATTTCCCTGGAGAGTTGTGGTTCTGGCACAGAGTCAGACTCTGCCTGCTGTCACACACAGATGTATGGAGGTTACTCGACCCTTCTGCTGGCTGTCCGGGAGACTGGGTCGTGGGAAGATGATGCATATTTTATCACTAAGTGCTCCACGCTGTCTGTGAAGAGGGCTGAATTACATTGTGCTGTAATTGGTAACCGGCCATTGCCAGTGTCTAAGCGGATTGGAGGCGCTCTGACCAACTGCTCTTCGATATATTTTTTTTTGTTCCACTTCTTTTTTTTTTCACATTAGACTTTGACTGTGACACGTCTGAGTGCTTGGGGACTTGTGAAATTTTCCCAACTGAGGATGAAGGACAGCCTGTTAGCAGTGTCAATTGTAGCATTTCAAAAAAAAAGGACTATTTGGAGAGTAAACAAAGCAAAGGAAATGCTCCAAAAAAAAGCAAAAAGTCAACTGGGTAGCAACTCTTACATTCAATTTTGGCAACTTTGATTAAAATCCAAAAGGTTTGTACTACCAGTGAATCATCTTTTTGTTGATCTCTACAGGGACATAATAGTGAATCACTTTGTAACCAGTTAGAAGGTTTTCCATGTGTTGCTCTAAATGTCCAGTGTCTGGTTGCTCTTTTAAGGGTCATCTGATCTCATCTTCATGAATTTCCAGCAGCAGCATAAATCAACATAAATGACACATTTGAAATCATGTAGAAACAGTTGGTGTGTACGAATGTTGGTACACCATTGTATCCATGTCATTTAGAGTCTCATTGGCATACCATACTCAAGTTTCTCTTCTTTATAAAAATGCAGCTCTGTAACATGTGAGGCCTGACTACTTATTTTTGCACTGAGACTGATCTGGTCCATGGCCACATGTGAGCCCACACAAAATAGCTGGTTCATTACAAGCAAGACAAAGACACACGTTCTGTGTTTTAACTGGTTTATTTCCATGCATTAAGCTGAGGCGGAATATCATATTTGTCGAATTCAAAGTCAGACTGCAACTGAATCCAAAACCTAATAGGCGCAGCTGGATGCACAGTTTATTTATATTGCTGCATTCATTTTTGCCCATAAATTATGACCAATTACACGATTTACAAAGAGAGTAGGTGGACGCTTTTGGATGAATGTTATGCCTTTTAAATGAAATAAACATTTCAAAGCACCACTTACAGTACAACAGTAAGGCCAAAAATAATAAAACTGCTGCGAGTTTGAAGCACTCATACTGCAGGGCTGCTTTTTATCAGACAACACTGTACTTCATCCTCAGGATTTGCAATGTTAGCAAGAAAACAGTGTCTGTTTCAGAACTGTTGTTTTCTGCATCTTTGCATCTGAATCATTATTAAATGGGGCTTAATGACCATTTTGATATGGAAGCTTTGTGTTTGGTAATTGGTGTCAACCAGAAAGACACTACTTAACAATGGCCACCTAGAAATGTTACATTGTTTATTGGGACGTCACCAGTGCTGTTTAAGATACTGTATTTGATTTCATGCCAGGGAAATAAAAGCAATACTGTTAATGCAGAACTACCCAAATAATAATAAATAATTGTTTGTTTTGACTATGTTTTTTGACTATATTTTCTTCATATGCTGTTTAAAGCTGTACAAAGGACCCAATTTATAGAGCTGATAGCCTTCTGTGTCACTGTCATTCACTTCTCCCTGTTATATAAAACATATAGTTGCTAGTTTTAGCTAGCAGAGCAAAGACAGGCAATGCGTTTCTTCTCCATTGTTTATTTTTTCCGTTAGCATGACAGTACAGAATCGCTAGACAATGTGCTACACTGACAGATCTCTGACATTCTTCTGTATTTTATGTGAACACACACTCGAAACATTAGTTATATATCACAGAGTTTCTTCAAGAATTGAGCATTCCATAATGTACTACTACACTTAATAAGCCTTACAATCCCAAAACGTAATACACTGTCAAAATCTTGCAACGGTCGGATGTCTCTTAGCATGAGCCATTGCACAACACCAGTCTAATTGCCCCACTTTTAGCGATCATCCAACTCTTTTGTCATGCCTCAAAGAGCGTGGATTAATATAATGTCTAAACACAAAAGAGAGATTGGGCACTGGAAATTTTTGACGGTCAGGACAAAACCCATTCTATGATTGAGAAAATTACTTTTTCTTCCTCAGAGAAGGGAGGCGAGACATTGATGGTTCAGGACTAGAGATGTGGGGTGTCGCCCGGGGTTTCGTAAAAAGAATAATGTGCACAAGGACACATTATCCAACACAAATCTGCATCGTGTCCTTTTCATGTCATATGTCGCATACCCAGAGTGCACACAGGTAAACACTTCCATGGGCTGGCAGGGTCTGATGTCACTCCGTTGAGGTTAATGTTAGGGGTGGTTATTTCCTGAGGCAAGCCACAGTCATTTATATTTATTAATGACTAATTTTTGTGTAAAAGTCAGGGGCAGAACCATTCTTTCTTGGCGAAGAAGATAGTTTCTTGATATGTAAGTTACTTGGAGATTTCTTTTTCTCTCACCCTGGCCTGTTGGGTCTGCCAGCACTGAGTCATTGCACAATTGACTTGCTTGGTTTTCAAAAAGTGCATACACTTAGTCAGATGTCTAAAGGGCTCTGCTGAAGTAGAACATCAGGCAGGTTGTATCATGTGAAAACTCTACTGCAAAAGAATGATACAATTTGTCTTTGTGGTTGCAAACTGCTTGCTGGGTTATAATCAGCTCAGTAGCATGGGTGGTTAGTTTTTGTCTCATTCACAAAGCAGTTATATCCAGAATAGACTGGATTTACACCAGTGCTCCCAATGCCTTTAAATAACAATTACTCAATAGTATTAGGAGTACGTGTCCTCCTCTGCAGTTGACGGGAGGTGTTGTTTATTATGCCATAGAATGAGAGAATAGGTGCTGCTGTTAGAACAGTTTCCACAGCCCCACTGTGATATTGCCAAAGTCAGTCAGGTACAGTAGATGAGATGAGCACTCAGAGATATGAGATTACCAACCAGAGGTAGGCAGCAGCACCATAAAGGACAAATGTTGTCCAATTGTAAATGACAAGATGGCACAACCCCATTATATGACAAGGTCAGAAACAGGGCGACGGGGGGGATTGGAGGGGGCTGTATAGCAAATGGATTCTCAGCATTGTAGATAAGACTGTGAGTGCTGTGTAACCACAACCTACATGGTTGTACTCTTTTTATATCCTTTTGTTTAAGATATTGTGGCCTCAGTTCCAGTCTGTAGCAATGGAGCTCAGCATCTAATATCATAATTGCTACAATCGTAATAAGAACTAGATTGACAACTAGATCTATTGTGAGAAGATGTAAGATGTACAACACAATAACCAATACCATAAAGATAAATACTGTACGCTTATTGCCACAATTTTCAATCCATTGTTAAGGTTGACCTTAAATTTAAACTTTTTTTTCAAGAAATCAGCAAATGTCCTTGGTGCTTGTTTTGACTGATTATTTGGTCAAAATTGTAATTACCAAAAAGATGAACTATAAATTCTGCAGTGACAACTGACAATGTTAGTACTGGTTATCTAATGTCTGTTGGTGGGCAATAACTTGATGGCTGACATTGTTAGTCATAAAGTGAATTCCCGTACAGCTTTGAACTTTTCAATTTGTGCGTAGAAACAATCTGAGTGGAAAAGCTGGGCATTCTGAAAACAATTTACACTTGGCTGAGATGGAAAAATTGGTGTATCTCTAAAAGCAAAATACAACAAAGTGCAGTGGTAAAAGACTTCATAAAGAAATCATAATGTATACGAAGCTTGTCACTTAAACATATACTGGCCCTCTTTTAATAAACCTGTCTTGTTGTGCCCTCTTCTTCTGCAATGATTTAATGGCACACAAATGGATGCATGAAAACAAACTACTGTAACACTACGTAGACCTCCTCCGTTCCATATGGGCAAATTAGAGTGTATGACTCAGCAGGTGTTGAAAATACCTGAACGAAAAGAAATGTAAGTCAAATTCAGTGCTCTTTTCTGGTGGCAGCTTGTTAGCCTAACTTGCTAGCTTCCACTTTCTCTATGTAATACACATTTAACAGCAAGATGGGTCCTCTTAAATGCTGAATGTAATAAGATACACTTTGTAGTTTACCATAGAAGTTGACAAGGTGTCTTCTGACAACACCACCTCTCAAATGCTGCTATGGAAAATGTCCTTTATACTCTTTTGAAAAATGGAAAAATATGAAAAAGTAGCTCCATGGTCATAGTAGTTTATATTTCCTTACACAAAAAGCAAGAATTCAAAATTCAGTTCAAGTTTAACATCTCTTTTCTTATGTCTACAGCACACCTTCCAATCACAAGTGACATCAAGAGATGACATAATAAGGGATCATCATTCCCACGGATTTGGACCAAAGTTTTGTGAAAGAACAGGCAATTTACTATTTTGCTCATGGAGTGTAACATTAGACAATAAGCCAAGATGATAGTTTTCTTCAAAGTAAAGGGGTTTCTTATCTGCCAAGCAAATTTACATGGTGCACCCCTGTGTCTGAACATTAAAAATGCAATGGCAACCTCAAATTTCAGAGGATATTTTCAAGTGCAATTCCAACTCAGCTACAGTTTTATTTTCCTGTCATAAAAGGCAGATTTGTATTTGTGTCCGAGCAGCAGGCAAAAATTACTAAGCCAAAAATAATAAGAGCTTTTTGCTACCTGTCAAACATGTAATGTCCAAATGTCCACAGGAGAAAAGAAATATTCACCTTTCATTGCTTTTCATCCCCGGCCCAGCCTGTCACCTAGCATTTAGACTTAATGTGATGTGTCACCTCCGGCTGTCTTTCACCCAAATGTAACCAGACTGGTTGTTTTCCACCCGAAGCCAGAGGTAACGATGAAAACCAAATGATATTACATATGTGACTGAAAGATGCTCATGAGCAGTTTCTACAGATGCTGATCAGACTAATGACATGGAAGGGAGGTCTCCTGTCTCTGATGCTCAGAGGAATCAGTCAGTGTGAGTCATCCTGGTTTCTGATTGTTGACAATATCCAGTAGTGCATGACCAGAGACAGGGGAGATAGATCCTGAAATAGTGTGCAATGCCAGTTCCTACTGTGAACCTCAATCTGCAGTCACACATACACTGCCCAGAAGTGGAACCCAAAGTCGTATAAAACTAAATAAATACCGATATTTAAAGGATTATTCAACTTCAACACAGGTTGTAGACTGGCTAATAGTTTAGTCATATTACCTAAACCACTTTATTTGGAGATAACATTAAAAATGAGTGCACCCAAAATGTCAGAAATAATCATCATTGCACATTTTGTGTGCAAAACTAGGGTAGATTGAACCAGGAAGTGGGTCTGTTAACTGTTCAGGATGTTTACAACAGACAGTTTGAGTAATAATTCTACCCTCCTCCTTTGTTTTTGCTTGCAAATAGATTGGATTTATCCAGGGGCTTGTTGTGGGTTGTCTGAATGATCATGTTCTTTCCTCGTCTGACTCCTTTTTAGCCATGTTGCGGTGTTCGCAGGCCTGAGAAATGAAAGGATAATGCTTTGGTCTGTCTCTCAATGCTTATTGACTTTCCTAACCTGTATCTGACACTGAGCTCCAAGCTCACTGGTTTGTACTGAAGACGTTAGTATATAAAATGAGTCACAGGCATATAGTTACATTTATAAAATGGCTCAGTCATTTCCCGAGATGGTTGGGCACTGTAGTTTTTAGTAGGTGTTACTCAAGCAGGAGTAGTTTGGCACCTGATTTGGTGTGCTAGTGAGTATTTACGACAGGATGGTGAATGTGGGGTTAATTAAAAATGACAATGTGTTATAATAGTTTTTGGACAACAATGGGGCTCTTTAGCGCAGAAGAATCAGGCTTTGGATAAACAGGGTCAGTTCACTTTTTTTTTTTCCTTTGGGACCATGGGGTTTGTTGACAATAACAAAAATATAGAATATCTCAAGGCAAATCCCTTAATTTAGTGTGTTTTTTTTATTTCCAGTAAGATTAGGAAAGACAATAAGACCCAGGTTATGATCTGCATAAAACAAGCTTAGAGACAGTTTACAGTTTACAAAAAAAAAAAAAAAAAAGGCAGTCAGTTGTATAGTGTCAGTTCAGAGAAATGTGTAATAATCCAATTGAGGTATTTTTGCAACATCCAGACACTGAAAGACAGTAGAGATGGAGGAGCTCAGGCCAATGTGTATTGTGTTTTGTCTGAATAATAATGCAAACAGATGTTTATTGAAGAGCATGACCTAGTGAGAGCATACTGTATACAATGAAGATGGGGCCTGATGGAATCTAATATATATACCAGCCATACTGATTCTTATTTGTGGGGCTCTGCACAGTAATTGGATCAGGGGACAGTGATGAACACGGTAATGGCAAACACAATCCACTGTACTCGCATTCGCATACAAAATTTGTGCCATACAAAAGTGTGTACTATAGAAGATACTAAGGCATCAACCAGTCTTAGAAATTATTTATGGAGGCTGCTGCATCTACTGTAGAAGAGACAAAATAAGCAACAGTGAGTGTATTTGTGCTTCTGTTGGAGTTGAACACCGGCGTTCCATTTTTTGCAGCGTCATGCAAGGCAAAGAGGCAAAGAGAGGCATGGAGCCAAGCAACAACCGCACCAACTGGAGCTGCAATACTCAATTAGACTGGCATCTGTCAGGGAAATACTTCATCTCAATCGGAGATAATTTAACATGAGATATGGACAAGTGGGAAGCTCAGAGAGCATATTGCAGTGGTGTTGAGCCCTGATAAAGCTGCTGTGGTAATTAGATTGTTTGATGTGTCTAACCAGTATCCTAATCCACGGTGTCAAAGGTGAAGAAGTTGGTCTAGCTCATTAACTGGCGTCGCATACATTTTATTTGAGCAGAAATGTTTTCTAAACCACACAGTGTTTCACAGTTTTTTGCTTTAAAAAAATCTAAAAAAGGGTGGTCCATTTATTTAGTGCCTCTTGGTAATTCCAAGTACATGATTATAAAGCAGATTTGATATTTCAGGGGAAGAAAATCAACAATGAGAAGCAAAATATGACTACTTTTCTGCCTGTATTGATCAATATTTCATCTTAGTTGTCACTGCAAGATGTTTATCGTTTAAGTGCATCATCTTGCAGAAGTAATACGTCTATTATCACTGCACAATAAAAGCTAACAAATCATCTGCTTGTTTCTCTAGGATTTATGGCATCAATCAATTACACAAGCAGAACGCTAACAGGTGCTGTCTGCGAAAACATTGCAATGAAACGTTTTATGGCACACTGCGTTTTTGTTGCACTGTTATAAATGGCTCCTAAATTGTTGAGGAAAAATTGTTTGTGCTTCTGTTATGCATCTTTTTGAAACAATTCCTTCTCTGTTTTCCACAGCCTGTAAAACTGATTTCTAACCATTTGTTGAACTCCCATGAAATCAAGTCACTGCTGCCTGGTAACCACTTCCAACAGGGTTCGCTCTACAGACCCTTGCCAGACTTTTATGTCCCCGTCAGGACAAATGTGTGTGCCAGCAAAGACAGACAGCAGTAACCCCATGAGCCAACCTCCTACCAGTGGTCTCTCTCTCTCTGTTTTTTCCTCTATCCATCGTCCTCTCGTTCCTTTTCCATCTGTCTGTGTTGGCTAACAGGTCAAGATGTTATCCACAAAGAAGATCTAGCGGCTGGCGAAGAGGGGCTGCCCTGGATCCATCTCCAGACATAGGCACCACCATCATGTCCTCCTCCATTACACATGAACATTTTTGGCTCATTGTTTTTTTTCTCCAAACTCGGGTCTGTGTTTATGTGCACAAGCGAGATGTGCCATAATCAACGTAGCCAAGAGTTACCTCAGGGAGCCTTTTCCTCCCAGCATGTCTTTCCTCTGGCTGGCTACTCCTTCAGACGAGGAAGTCTGTATAGGAAGGAGTCAAGTTTAATAGGCATGCCTCCACCAACTGTGCCTGCATGTGTTTCCTTCTCTGTAGCACTACTGTGAGCACACGGTAATATTGGCAGTTTGACAATGTTACAGCAGATTCTGACATGAGGAGGTCTACGTAAATTAGATTTTTTTCAAAGTGTCTGATGCGTGACCCTTTTGTTTGACCCAGTTTAACAAATGGTAATTGAAATTTTAGCAAGGAAGCTGGGTGGCTTTTGAATCTGAGCTGACAGTTGTTAAGGGTGCTCCCAGATTCTGATGGTGGTATTGAAACTGTATGACCAATGTGTTTCTTTTGTTGTGTTTTGTGTAATTTTTAGATTGAGCTCTTGCCAGTAGA
>NC_060160.1:24201975-24267784 GCF_021292245.1 Micropterus dolomieu | reverse complement strand
AAAAAAAAAAAAAAAAAAGGCAGTCAGTTGTATAGTGTCAGTTCAGAGAAATGTGTAATAATCCAATTGAGGTATTTTTGCAACATCCAGACACTGAAAGACAGTAGAGATGGAGGAGCTCAGGCCAATGTGTATTGTGTTTTGTCTGAATAATAATGCAAACAGATGTTTATTGAAGAGCATGACCTAGTGAGAGCATACTGTATACAATGAAGATGGGGCCTGATGGAATCTAATATATATACCAGCCATACTGATTCTTATTTGTGGGGCTCTGCACAGTAATTGGATCAGGGGACAGTGATGAACACGGTAATGGCAAACACAATCCACTGTACTCGCATTCGCATACAAAATTTGTGCCATACAAAAGTGTGTACTATAGAAGATACTAAGGCATCAACCAGTCTTAGAAATTATTTATGGAGGCTGCTGCATCTACTGTAGAAGAGACAAAATAAGCAACAGTGAGTGTATTTGTGCTTCTGTTGGAGTTGAACACCGGCGTTCCATTTTTTGCAGCGTCATGCAAGGCAAAGAGGCAAAGAGAGGCATGGAGCCAAGCAACAACCGCACCAACTGGAGCTGCAATACTCAATTAGACTGGCATCTGTCAGGGAAATACTTCATCTCAATCGGAGATAATTTAACATGAGATATGGACAAGTGGGAAGCTCAGAGAGCATATTGCAGTGGTGTTGAGCCCTGATAAAGCTGCTGTGGTAATTAGATTGTTTGATGTGTCTAACCAGTATCCTAATCCACGGTGTCAAAGGTGAAGAAGTTGGTCTAGCTCATTAACTGGCGTCGCATACATTTTATTTGAGCAGAAATGTTTTCTAAACCACACAGTGTTTCACAGTTTTTTGCTTTAAAAAAATCTAAAAAAGGGTGGTCCATTTATTTAGTGCCTCTTGGTAATTCCAAGTACATGATTATAAAGCAGATTTGATATTTCAGGGGAAGAAAATCAACAATGAGAAGCAAAATATGACTACTTTTCTGCCTGTATTGATCAATATTTCATCTTAGTTGTCACTGCAAGATGTTTATCGTTTAAGTGCATCATCTTGCAGAAGTAATACGTCTATTATCACTGCACAATAAAAGCTAACAAATCATCTGCTTGTTTCTCTAGGATTTATGGCATCAATCAATTACACAAGCAGAACGCTAACAGGTGCTGTCTGCGAAAACATTGCAATGAAACGTTTTATGGCACACTGCGTTTTTGTTGCACTGTTATAAATGGCTCCTAAATTGTTGAGGAAAAATTGTTTGTGCTTCTGTTATGCATCTTTTTGAAACAATTCCTTCTCTGTTTTCCACAGCCTGTAAAACTGATTTCTAACCATTTGTTGAACTCCCATGAAATCAAGTCACTGCTGCCTGGTAACCACTTCCAACAGGGTTCGCTCTACAGACCCTTGCCAGACTTTTATGTCCCCGTCAGGACAAATGTGTGTGCCAGCAAAGACAGACAGCAGTAACCCCATGAGCCAACCTCCTACCAGTGGTCTCTCTCTCTCTGTTTTTTCCTCTATCCATCGTCCTCTCGTTCCTTTTCCATCTGTCTGTGTTGGCTAACAGGTCAAGATGTTATCCACAAAGAAGATCTAGCAGCTGGCGAAGAGGGGCTGCCCTGGATCCATCTCCAGACATAGGCACCACCATCATGTCCTCCTCCATTACACATGAACATTTTTGGCTCATTGTTTTTTTTCTCCAAACTCGGGTCTGTGTTTATGTGCACAAGCGAGATGTGCCATAATCAACGTAGCCAAGAGTTACCTCAGGGAGCCTTTTCCTCCCAGCATGTCTTTCCTCTGGCTGGCTACTCCTTCAGACGAGGAAGTCTGTATAGGAAGGAGTCAAGTTTAATAGGCATGCCTCCACCAACTGTGCCTGCATGTGTTTCCTTCTCTGTAGCACTACTGTGAGCACACGGTAATATTGGCAGTTTGACAATGTTACAGCAGATTCTGACATGAGGAGGTCTACGTAAATTAGATTTTTTTCAAAGTGTCTGATGCGTGACCCTTTTGTTTGACCCAGTTTAACAAATGGTAATTGAAATTTTAGCAAGGAAGCTGGGTGGCTTTTGAATCTGAGCTGACAGTTGTTAAGGGTGCTCCCAGATTCTGATGGTGGTATTGAAACTGTATGACCAATGTGTTTCTTTTGTTGTGTTTTGTGTAATTTTTAGATTGAGCTCTTGCCAGTAGAAGTATATGTTCAGTTGATTTAAGTTTTCATTGGATTTTATGCAGTAATCAAATGTGCCGCCCTAGAGAGAAATATTTCTGGGAGAGTAGGCAGCACACACTACTTAAATATTTATTAGTGACAGTCATAGCACAAACACAATAGGCAGGGAGTAAATTAAAGTGACACAGCATAGCCTGCATTGGAATCCATTCAGTCACAAGTCTCTAGCTGAATGAGCCAGTGGGATGAATGTAGTATTATTTATATTCATATAGAAAGAAGACAAAGGATGTATCTGAAATCACTCCCTCGTGTTCTCATGCACTTTTCTGTCTCTATATTTTTTAAAAGCAGTAAATTGAGATTTTGGACAATAATGCATCATTGTCATTTTCTGTCATCACTGACATATAGTGGCCCATGCATGGTCGCACAACTGTAATTTTTGCATCTATCAAATGTGACGCATTGCATTGTGGGATTGTTAACAGACAGTAGTGTACATGCCATGGGTGTTATACTGTATTAGGGTGACCGTATTTTGGTTTTCAAAAAAAGAGGACAGTTGGGGCAGGAGGCAGACGGACACCTGCAGTAGGTGGAAGGTTGGGGCTGGGGGGATTTAAGTAATTGGTGGCATCGTGGAAATGTTTAGGGGGGGGGGCAACTATGTTACTATACCATGTCCAGGAAAAAGCGGACATATGGTCACCCTAGTTATATACTGTAAAGCACAAATGTAACACTCATTATATAGTAAATAAAGAGTGATTTCAGCCATAGTAAACAAATGTACCTGCAAAATATTAGCATGCCACTAAGTTAGCATTGTCATTTTGCGCATTGGCTTGCTTACATTAGCATGTAGCCTGAATGCATTCTCAGAGAACTGCTGGTGTGGCTGTAAACTCGTAGTCTGATTTGCCTTAAAACAGTCAAATGTTAAGATACTTAGCCTAAAAAATTGTGTTTTTCCCAATCAACAATGAGCTCCTCGTGTCAAACAAACAATATTATTACAGCCAGTGAGGCTGCATTTTAAGCTTAATGCTTATGCCAGCATGCTAACATGCTTACAGTGACAATGCTGTGATACTGATGTTTAGTGGGTATATGTTTTCCATTTTAACCATCTAAGTTTAGTATGTTAGTATGCTAACATTTCCTAATTCCAAGAGGTGGATGGGAATGTCCTTAGTTTTACAGGTATTTGGTCAGAAAGAGTCAGAGTCACCAAAGTCAGTAAGCATTCATCACCTGTACAAAAATTTAATGGCAGTCCATCCAATAGTGGTGGAACCATCGCCATTGCCAACTCTAGAGCCACAATCTTAGCATGGCTAAAAAGTTCTGATGGATACATTATGTCACCATAATTACGTTACATCTCTATACTCAACTATTCTACTTCTCTTTTTGTTCCTTGCCATACCTGTCTCCCCAAACATCCTCCCAGGGCAAAGTGATCTGAACAACTCTTGTAACCTAGACTCCTCATTCTGCATTTGTTTCCCTTTCATCACTGCAACAGCAAGCTGGGGGGGGGTTGGCAGTTCCCTCATGAGGAAACCAGAAATTCGAGGCAAAACAGCAACCTGCATATTTACCTCAGTCAGGATATGAACGAGAACCTCCAGCACTTCCAAACTGGGTTTGGCTCTGAAAACAGAGGATGAAAAGCCAAGCATTCGCTCTGAGCTTTCCATCGGGCGCTTAGAGGCGCCAAAGCAGTGGAGAGAGTCGAAAGGAAAGCTTAATCGATCCTTGAGAATTAAATCTGAGGGGCTGGAAATCAAGCCAGCAGGGCACCCTTTCTCTCTGGTGGCTTCCCCCTCCTGTAAATATCCTGCAGATTTAAAAGAGTACATATATCAAAGTGGGTCAAACCATGCAAGGACTCTTAGTGCGGCAGAAATTAACAGATCAATCAAAGAGACACTCAGCTCCCTGTTGGCTGATGCCTCGTCAATCCTTCTGACATGTCTGATTAGGCTTCAATATATGGATGTTTCTTGACATATTTTAGGGATGTAAAAAAGTCAATGGAGCTCAGGGAAAATTAATGACCCACTTTGGGTACCTTTAATTTCCATATGTCCACTTTTCTCATATTAAGCACATGCTATTAAGACGAACCTTTAGTAGAAAAGGCAAGTGAGATGAGAAGTGAACCCAAGTGGAGCAGCTTATAAGATTCCAGACTGTCAAGGATAAATTCAAGTATCGTTGAACCACTGGGAGAGAAAGTGGAAAAAAAAGAAAGAAGTATATATGGCGATTGTAACTATATTGAGAGAGAGTAAAAACTAAAGACGGTGCAATTATTAATTCTAGTAAATGTCAGTCCTGCAATACATTGTGCTCCAGGCAACAACAAACATTAAAGTTTAAGTCAAAGAGACAGTGTTATAAAAATGCAAAAGATGCTCACTTCTTCAATGCTGACTTTCCTTAGGCATGTAGAGGTATTATCATCTCAAAGAAAATTTATTTCAACGTTCCAAAATTTCTTGACTTTGTTAATTTAGTTTTGTTACCTAAATCTACTATCAGTCTCTGCCGTAATTTAGATTTATAGTAATGTTAATGTTGTCTTTAACATATGGAGTATCTTTTGGGGTCATAACTAGATTACCCCAGTCCAGAAGTAGTATTTTCTTTAAATGCAAACATTTAGCTGTTGGTTTATGTTTCAGTTAGTAACTGAAATGTAGACAAAAAATACAAAAATACATGCTTTTGTTTCAAAATGTGCTTTTTTTTATTTAAACAAAAGACAGAGAAAGGACAAAAAAAGGACAGCAGACACAGTGCAAATTTAATGAACCACCAATATATAATAATGATAATAAAATGTAATACTGTTCAGCTCAGCACACAGACAGTAAATAAAAGCATTCTCTACAGTCAACAATTTTGAGTCAGTTATCACAACACAACAGCAACCTCTATAGTTGGGCCTTTGTGTCTCATACAAGTTCATACAAAAAGTAAAATGGCAGATACATTCACACTGACATATTTGTTAAAAGGATATGTTGTGGAATGTCTCATACAAACCAGAACATCATTATTATCCTAACATATAACAACTTGAGATTGTGGGGCTCTTACAGGAGATGCTGTCCTTGCATAGAATGTCAAGGCATTGGCCACTTTTTAATGATGTGCATTATTGATGTGCTTGCTAGTAAGACCAATCAAGCTCAGTTCCCAACATGTTCTGGGCTTCATACAAGACATTTTGTGCCAGCATTAAATTTGCAAAGACGATCAGGCGATAAAGGCATTCTGAGAAATATTTTGAATTGTAATGATCTAATTCGATCACAAATGATTTTTTGTTGTTGTACTGTTTTGAATATCTTCCTTCATGTCTTCTGTAATCTCCTGTCTCCCTCAGATAGCCCCTAGCACTTCAGAATGTTTGCTTTGGCAATATTGTTGCTATAAATTCATGCCAATAAATTTGAATTTATACGTGTAACCCTTCCAACCACTTCCCCCTTTATTCTGTGGAGCAAATAGGTTGTGTCTGTGTATGAAAGAGCTTGATGGATGTTGGTCTTCAGCATTAAACTTAGCTTAAACTCGTTCAGTTTATGTTCTTGAACTGGCTATTTTATCCTGAGACCTCAAACCTCCACTAAGAGGGGAAACAATTAAAAGCAAGGTTAAGTCTGTTAAGTAGCCTAGATAACACAATCGCCCTGGAACTCAACTCTGGACGTCTGACTACAGCGCATATGATGCGGAAAAGAATAAGGTCATCCAAGCATCATATTTTGAGCTGAGTGGCTGTTTGGTTTATTGTCTGAATGCCTGAAAGGTATGTAGGTACTTGTAATACATAGGCTAAGCACAAATTCTCAATGGCTTGTCTCCAGCAGTTCTATCGGCCTACTCTTTGAGGAGCAGAGGCATCGCCTGGCGCCTTTGACTCACTTAATGTCCCGCCACCTACTGGACAAATATACATTACACTTACAGCGCCAACAAACACACTGTGATCCGCAAACATAGATCTGACACATGAACGCTGAACCATTCATCCATCCATCGTCAACCGCATATCCTGCGGGGCTTGCGAGCCAATCCCAGCTGACATCGGGCAAAAGGCGGGTACACCCTGCACAGGTCACCAATCCATGGTAGGGCCACACATAGACAAACAACCAGTCATACTCACACTCACCCCAAGGACAATTGTAGGGTCACCAATTAACCTAGGCCACATGTCTTTGAACGGTTGGAGGAAGTCCGAGTATCCGGAGAGAACCCACACAGACATGGGGAGAACATGCAAACAACACACAGAAAGGCCGGGGCAACCGGGGTTTGAACCCGTGACCCTCTTGCTGTGAGCCACCGTGCCGCCCATGAATGCTGAACCTTGCACAGAAATTGCATGCATGTCTACAAGTTAGACTGTGATTGTTTGCATATTGTAAAGAGTGCATTTGTTGACATTTTAATTTGTAAAAAAGAGCGAAACAGTAATGTCTAAATTGTGAAAACAAATTTGTGGATAATGAAGAGTTTGTGGATTTCAAATCTATTTGTGTATCGTGTTTTGTGTTTGCAAACTGTAATATGTATTTGTCACTCAGTCTGTGGATTTACTATGATCGATTTAGCCCCGTAAAGCATTCATCCAAAAACAGTGAAGAGCAGCTTCAGTGAGCTGCTAGATAAAGACCTCCTCTAACTTTTCAAGGTAACTGCCTTGCTGTCGTGTGGAAAACTTGTGTCACATGCAGCATGAAATCAGACCGTGGTTGCAATTGTTATTTATTAAAATCACAAGACTTTTTTTTGCTAAAACAAAAAACAGATACTCCAGTCCGTCTGTGGTTGTATTACTGTAACCGTAGTTGTCCAAGGAGTGTTTGCTTCACTAAACCGCACTTGATGTTACCAAGGTAACCACTTGTGTGGCCAAATCTTAACTTTAATATCAGTAAACAAAGACTCTTATCTGAAAGAACCAAACGTTCTTTCTAGATAAATTGTATTTTTACTGCTGAATCTAATTAACTGCCATAAGGACCAGTGAGACACTTAAAAATCAGTGCACCAGTAGAGTGGATGTTATCCTGGATCTTCCTTCAAAATGTATGGCATTGTTTTCACTAGTAATACTTGGAACATGTGTATTTGACCCCTGAAGGTTATACACATACTAGGATGCAGTTATAACTTGTACAGTCAGTTGTATAGCATCCCAGCCTGCTGTTTCCTGTTGAAGAAAAGACTTCAGCTTTAGGTTACCTTGCTCTTGCTCTCCGATGCACTTGGCTGCTTGACTGACTAAGGACTCAAGTGAAGCCATCCAGAGGAGAAATGTAAAAATAAAAAATAAAAGGACAAAGGCTTGTCTTTGTTGCTCACATTGCCGATGAGTGGGAAAAACAAGGCAGTGCAGGACGATCACAGGAAGACATCAATGCTTAATGGTATCATAATTAGAAAACATTGTATGAGTGCTCCCACTCATACAGACTGCATGGATACATTCTGTGATATATAAATCTTATGTACACCTGACTCACTTTTACAGTTTCCATCTTGAGAATAAAATATACCCGAGTGGTAAATGCTTTCTTGTTCTCTGTAAGGGGCGGAGATCATTGACTGAAAGACAGTAGAAAAATAAGGAACAAAATCAATGTAGTTAAATTGATTTCTCAGGCAAGTACACTTTCATATTTTTTCACAGCTAAAACTCTGGTCTTTGTTCTACATTTTAGTGCTCATTGACTCACCTTTTCTTTTGGGCCGTGCCCTTGTCTTCTTATTTCCACTTGATCTGGCAAAGTGTAGCAAAGTAGAAAAAATTATTGTCTTCTTTTCCTTGCTTTCAAAGAAAAATATCTATTTACCTCTGACCCTCAATGTTGCCCTCTCCAATTCTCTGTTTGGATGTTGCCTTTGGTAGACCTTGAGAACGCTGTCTGTGAGTTTAGAGTGGAAATGTCTTTGGTTTTTGCATGGTCTATATATTTTCCCATTGCATGCATGTTGTGTATTGTAACTGAAATGAAATTTCAGTTTCATGGACCACTGGCATGTGTGATGCATTATATAATCTGCTTCATACAACCTTCAAGTTTCATTTCCCCCCAGAACCACACCCATTTGTTTTTCACACAGAGCCTGTATGCGTTTTCTCAATCCACCTCCTGTTTTCTGAATCTAACCCACATTCACTCTCAATCAAGCAAAATGTATGCACAGCGACATTTCATCCTGGACCCCATGTTCTCTTTGTCGTCTTTCTCTTTTCCATACAAACACACACATATCTCCTCTCCTGCTTACCTGGCAGCTCTTAGCATGTCCCTCACGATTTGAAGTGCCGTCTCAGAAGTTCAATCAATAGCGCTGCCAGGTCTTGCAGACCTGTGCTGCTTTGTGGACAGAATTCAGACCTGCCTTGTACTCTGCCCCCCAAAATACTGCAGCACAAGCACTCCACGGATCAGAGAGCAGCCTGGTTAAAAAGAGACACCAACTACGGCCATATTCCTCTTCCCTTTTAATGAAAACTGAGTTGTCTTCCTAATACTGATAACAACACACAGACTTACACGCATGCATGTTGCTCAAGGTACACACACTCAATACTGTACACATACACGCATCCCTGCACACATTGCTTAGTGTAGACTCAACAGTGCAATATAACTAAGATGATCTGAAATCTATTATACGCCCAGGTGTATTGTCTACCCTTAATGGTGGTCCTTTATAAAAGACTATAATAGGGCACAGATAAGTGGTCCATTAGGGCACCAAAGTGCTGAAAAACACTATTTAGCTTTGTCTTCAGGCCAATTTGTACAATGGACTATCTTTATCACAGCACCAATTCACCTGATTTAACTGTCTGATCCTTCTAAAACCATATTCACCACTTTCTGACAAAGGCATCAGGCTTGCAAAGCAGCTACACAAAAGAACTCAGGTTTTATCTATGATGAGATCTGGCTAAAGGGAGCTGTTTATCTGGTGTGACTAGTGTAAAGAAATAACCAAAAAGTCAGTTTTTTGTTGCTGTCAATGATGCAGGAATTGATAGTAAATTTTAAGCTGACTTGGCTTGATAATGTGACTAGAAACAGGGGGTAGCTGTTGTGGCTGGTGTGTACATACTGCCTCCTGTGGTCCTGAAGGCAACGCTGTGCAGTGTAGCTGTCCATGGTGCTGAAACAGTGGTTGGGCAAACTAATGAACTGTCCAAGGTGCTGAAATTCAGTTTCAGCTCTGTTGCTAGACATTCTCCAAAAGTCTGTGTTTTCTTCTGTTTTGTGCATTTATTCTTTCAAGATTTACATTTAGCAAAGTTTATTTATGAAAAGTAGGGGTATGTATGTCTATGCTACCACATTAATGCTTTTCAGCTAACATCAGGGTAATTGGAACCTTTAAATTATATAGACATTAATAATGTAAAAGCAAGTGATTGCATGTTTATTCCCGTTTGGCCAGTGATGGACCGTAAATCTGTGTCTGCCTCATGCCTTGTGTATGCTGGGATTGGCCCCAGCTCACTCTGCACAGCTCTTTATTACAGGTGATAACTACATATCACTGTCTCCCGTATGAAAAGGTTGGCAGGTCCTCTTGGAACAACAGTGGTATTTATTTTTTCACACAGTCCTATTTAAAGTTTACTGTCTGTGTACTGTACTGTTTGTATATTGAGGTGATTACAGACATTGGTTCTAAGTGGTATTACATTTGTTTGCTCTTGAATTGTTATTGCTTTGTTTTATTTGTATCTCAGACCAGAATCTTTACAACAGTTTATTTACAAGTTATTTACAAGGTCAGTAATAAGTCAACCAGTAAAGCAGAAAGATCTGCTTGTAGTTTCAGCAGAGACTTTTGCTAGAATCCAATGTTTTGCTACGAAAAAGTGTATTTTTATGACTATCTCCCCACTGAGGGACCAACTAAGATCAAATCATTTGGAACAAACACGTCATGCATCCAGCCTATTCAACCCTCAATATGTTCCGCCTTACCTTATTATACCAATGCAGATCATCTGCCGTTTGGCTCCACTTTCCAGCGTTGGCACGTCTTCTGCTAATGGATTATTAATCACATTTTGCTTAATCTGAAACAACATTTCAGACAAAACTCCCATTGTGCCCTCAGGGTCCCTCCTTTGACGTGAGTCAGCAAATGTGACATTCTCAAGGTGCACATCACACTTAGAGAGTGACACTGTGTATAAAAGTATGCAGCACAGTTGCTTCTTTGCGCTAACACAATGTGCTTCCCCCGTCTTCCTCTTTTGCCTCATAGTGAAGTGCTCCCATGTTAGCAGTGTGCAATCTATTTGCATATACCCGTGAAACATACAGTACACAGAGCAGTGCTGGCATCACTCTCTTCTTAAATTCTGAAATTAGACACACATGCTAAATATATATATATATATATATATATATATATATATATACTCACACACATAAACACACTGATAACTCTACATGTGAGGACCCTTTCATTATTTCTATAAAATGAACTGGATTGAATTCTGATTATTGATTGGAACCATTACTCTTTAATGAGTTATAATAGTAATAGCAGCGGCAAAGTGTCCTCATCTTTCTCTTCTTGAAGGAAATTAGTATAGAACTACACACAAGTATGCATAATTTCAGACACAAATAATTACTGCCCCACAAATACCTCTGATTAGCAGAGAGGCTTGCTCTTTGAATGCTCACGCTCGATGAGGTGTGTATCTAAATACGTGTGTGTGTGTGTTTGTGTGTGTGTGTGTGTGTGTGTGTGTGTGTGTGTGTGTCAGAAAAGTGACTAAAAATGTAGGCCACATGCTGTCACATACCCTGGGGGACTGTAGGAGTGTCTCCTTAACTACTGGGGCGGGCAAAGTCAGCGCACTGTTAGCAGATGGTGATTGGCTGACTCCATTCTTCCCATTGTCCCAATCCACTGCTGACCTGAGGCGTTGTTTTAATCACTCTTGGTATAGCACCATGACACTTCACATCCAAGTCCCAACCCCCCACCCCACCACACACACACACACACACACACACACACACACACACACACACTCGGTATCTTCCATGCCCCTCTTACTCTCACTTCCAGAGGCATACTTGCATGCAAGCACATTACAGCATATGTACACATAGTCACATACACATGTTGTGTTTACAAGTGAAGCATCCCCGCTGGCAGCTGCAGTAAATTTAGTATCAGGCTGGAATATGGCGCCAAACTCCCCGCTGGATAATATGAATTATTGAAAGAAGGGCAAATAAGAATGGCCGCCCACTTATACAGCTGGGCCCAACTGTGTGTGTGGGGGGGGGGGATAATTTGGAAATAATGCTTCCCAAATAATCCAGTGAGTAGCAGCTTTAAATAGTGACCTCAATCTGCAAAGAAATAAGTCCTAAGATTCCTATTATTTTGCCACATTACTATCTGTATCAATACACAATTTGTACATACACATAAATACTACCCCTGATCAGCATCAACATATTTTCACCACAGTCACCTCATTTGTCATCATTTCCATCATCATCATCATCTCCCAGAAACTATCATCACCTAATCCTCCATGTAAATCCATAATGCGTCCACCAGCCAGCCATGAATGTGTGGGTGTAAATGATAGCTGGATTATGCAGATAATTCTCTGGCTGCTGGATGACAGTCTTGCATTGACTGGCTGAACGGCAATGAGAGCATCTCCTCACATTTCTCCCACTCTGTCTCTCTCTTGTGTCACTCCGGTAGTCTTTCTATTTTCTCACAGCATCAGATCATGATTGGCTTGTGAGCTTGGCCTGTATGCAGCACGGTGTATGTGCATGGAAGCGCAAATGACACGTTTAACAAACCAGCCACTCCTTTTTGTTGAAGTTTTTATGTAGTCTTTTTTCTTTGTGCCATTTGTTGAAGGTGTTAGTCTTACTGGAAAGGATTTCAGCTTCATCATCAGCAAGGCTCTCTGATGCCCACAAGTCTATTATGCCTACCAGCGGTTAATTACCATTTAGACCAGAGGAGCTTTCTGGCTGGTTCATAAGAAAAACCTAGAAATTTCGCTGAACTGAAGCTCAACTCAAATGGGGAACCAAGGAAGGGTCACTCTAGGATTAGAAGCTGTCACGCTTGTATGTCAACAATGGTTAATATTTTAATACGTTTGGTAAATACCAAAAGTTTACAGAATACTTCATCTCAAAGGCAACATAAAAATCTAAGTAATTCTTTATTAAAATATGGCATATAACTGAACAAGACTAAGAGTCTTGACTGAGAGTACAGCCACGCCAGTGACTCTGTTAGGCTACACTTAGGTGCAGCAATGCTGTGAGCGAAATGCTGACACCATGCTGATGTTTGCCAGGAATATTTAACATGTGTAACTTCGTGTAACTGAGCTCAGCCAGACACCACTGAAACTGGCTGGTTAAGTGTAGAAGGAATGTAGAAACAGATTTGTGTGAAAACTGTATATCAAATCATACACCCATATAACTATACCCACCTACCCAACTATATAGAAGCCCAAAGTTAAGATCACAGTGTAGCTCTGTGTGTGTGTGTGTGTGTGTGTGTGTGTGTGCTTCTCTCTATGTCTGACTGCCCGGGGTCAACAAAAGGACCTATGTGTGTGTGTGTGTGTGTGTGGGTGTTAGCAAACGTGTGTGCCGTAAGATGGATGGTGAGGACGACACACAGCAGAGTGAGGGAGTACTATGAGAATGGCAATGCACAGGCAGCATTTGATGCTATGCCACCAGAAATCAGTCTTGGTGTTTGCCCTCAAGGACTTTTCGCAAAGTCAGGTGCGGCTGTGATGGCATAATCAGCATGCCGAAGGCCAAAGAAGGGTAGAGCAGTGTACAGCCAGGCAGACGTCTTTGC
Source organism: Micropterus dolomieu (assembly GCF_021292245.1). NCBI lineage: Eukaryota > Metazoa > Chordata > Actinopteri > Centrarchiformes > Centrarchidae > Micropterus > Micropterus dolomieu. Next base: position 24,254,647 of record NC_060160.1, on the reverse strand, counting down.
TCCGCTGACCGGCCGCACAGTGAATCCACAGCAGCCACTTGGCTATCTGAGATTTTCCACAGAACCAAGTGCAGATGACACATGTGCATGACCATTAACATACATGTCTGTAGAGTAGCTGGCAGAGAAATTGCTGACTTCAGCAAGAAAGAAAGCAAAGCAATGTGATCGTGCTTATAAACAGAGCTATAAAAGGAGGGCCAAAAGAAGTTGAAAATCAGTTTTTACCTGCCATCATGTCAACGCGGGTCTCTGTTCTGGTTCTGGATGGGACTTTCTTTTGCATCGATCTCTGACCCTCTCTGATGAAACTTTTTTTCTCTAATTGGTGTATTTTTGCTGAGAATAAGAATGTTGGGAAAAGTTTAGGCTTTTTCACCTGGTCCAAGTCTTGAATTTTTACAAGACATAAGCATAATCTAGACCGCATGGTATTGTGTTGGGTGGAGGAATGATGGATGGGAGGCTATTTCTGTGTGCCATTTATTGTCCCGAAAAATATATGTCCCCCACGGCCGGCTCAAACTCAGCCCACTATAAACGATCAAGTTATTTTAGAACAGTGACTAGCTAACTAGTTTGCACTATTTCCCATTAAATAACCAGTTTAGCGCTGTGCAATGTATTGTATCTGTTCAGGGCAGAAAGATTTATAAGAAAAGAATGGAGAAAATTCAAAAAACACAGACTGTATTAGAACTTTGTTATTTCTCCTTTCCAATTCCCTAATCATCTCACGAATGCTCATATTTATCGTGTAACTCTTTGTGACTAAACTTTCAAAACTTTTAAAGTTGTTCATACTAGCACCACCTTGAACAGCTACAACAGGTAAATGCTGCTTACACATTGATGCATCAGAATTAACAATCTAATCATTTAATACACAAATATAAATATAAATATGAATCATGACATACTGTCTACATAATAATGAGTACTTTTACTTTTAATGTGTACAAAAATGGACTTTTGAAATCCATTTAGCTAAAAATACTTCTCCTCTTATCTATGTAGGATTTTAAATCCAGGACTTTTACTTATTATGTATAACTTTTAAGCTGTGGTACTGCTACTTTTTCTTAAATAAAGGTTCTGAGCACTTCTTTCACTGCTGCATTTATCTGCAGAGAAAGGGAACCCGTGAGCCACAAAACCTTGCTAGATTTATGGCAAGTGGAATCACACACTGTACAAACCCTGTAACACAATGTCACCATCTTCGTGTAGTTTGTTACCCGTATAACGTTTGCTCATTAGCAGTAAACAAAAAATAAAGCTGATGCTGATGGGAATGTCCTTCATTTTGCAGCCATAAACCACAGTATGGAACAAATTTCAGTTTCAACAGTTTTAACAAAAATACCAAACTCATAGAGTATTATGTTGAGGGAACATCAACGTAATTGATCTGGGCACCATAATTATTTGTACAAAATGGCATGGCAATCCATCCAGTTGTTGCTGAGAAAGATATATCAGTCTGGACCAAAGTGGAGGATCAACCTTGCTGTCCCTAGAATCAATGCTGCTAGCATGGCTAAAAAATGGGTTTTCCTGGGGCACCTGCCAGATTCATCCACATCCTTCTGACATTGGCCAGTGAGTAGTGCTGTTTGAGTCGGTGCCAAGAGTGACATTGCTGATTGAGGGGAGAGCTTTACCCACAGTGAACGTGACACCTTTAAATGCCAAACAAACAGAAAACAGAGGTAGTAAACAGGCCCCATATCAATGCATTTCATGACCTTACTATTTATTCTTGGGTGTTTTGCGTCCCATAGCCAACCTTTGTGTACATTAATGCCTCTGTAAATGCTAATTTTGGCAGGCCTGTTCTGGAATTCTTTGAATCTATTAATATCTATGGGCAACAAATGGTGATGTAAAGCTGATGAGAGGTCAATAATCACATTCCACTCACAGATCTGCTGACATGTGTGGAGAAGCGAGAAGCACTTCCTTGCTCAGTGAGGGAAATCACCTTTAAAGAGCCTTTAAGTTCGATTCATGTAACACGGCCCTTGTGTCCGTGTTGCAGGTGGATAAGATTACTGTCTTAAACATGTAAGCTGCATGATTCACACTTGCATAAATCCCTCCAGGACAACTTTCATTTGCCAATGTATATGTGCAGGTTCAGTGCTGTAAAAGACAGTGTTTGTAAGTGTGTGTAATTTAATAATGCCTGCCCAGTCAGTTCTTGAACTGCACCAATGGGCCTAATTGTTTTTGATCTTCCAATCATATAATATGTAGCTGCATTTCGGAAGGAATATCATAGTGAAAAACTTGCAGAGTGTCTGCTTGTGAGAGATTTATTGTCTGCAGTGAGAGCTTGCTGGGATTGGGGGGGGGGGGGGCTCGTTGGTATTGGAGTCCTGGCTCACTTCCCCCACCACCACCACTACAAACTTCTGCCCCACCCACTAAAGTAACCTGAGTTGTTGAGAGGTCCTGGAGAACACAGTGTGGCTGCAGATAAGGGAACACTGACAAATGAGCAGGAGCTTGTTTTTCTGAGTTAAAACAGAGAGCAGTGGGAGACAAAATCTCTGCTGACACAAAAGGTTTGGACGATACTATGAGAACACTGAAAAAAAAAGAAAAGAAAAGCACTTCAGGGTGCCTTGGTGGAGAGGGCGAGGAGAGTGTCAAATGAAATGCTTTCAAAATGGTCAGTGTTGCCTTATGTATACTGCATATGTGAACATGTTGCATACCCACATGGCTATGCATCTGTGAATGCACAAAAGAGACAGAAAGAGAGTGAAATAGTGAAAGGGACTAAACAATTTACAAGAGCACCCCTCCAGATGACAGTAAAGGAAATGGTGCAATGCTTGACAGTGCTGTCATAACATGGAGCCAGGGAATGTTAAGGGCATGGCTGAATGGCACCAATCAGTGGATTTATTACACTGTCCTATAGGTCATAGCGCTGAATGTAAATCACAAATAAATTCCAAGCAGACACCAAAGCAAATAATGAAAATGAAGGGACTAAAAATAAGACTGTTACCCTTCATGCTGGGTCTTTGTGTGAGTCTGTTTCTGTAATGAATTGCTTATTTTACAAGTAAATTAAGCAAAATTACATTACATGTCATGCGACTCTACTTTAATTGTAAAGATGTGAGCGGACAATGCTTTAAATAAAACGTTAGGGTTAAAGGATGAGGCCTGTGATGTTCTATATGTTTTTCTCACTGTCAAAAATTCCACGACAACACCCAAACAAATAATGAAATTATCAAACAAGAATTGTCATTGTATCCAAAGCTACAACATATATCTATCTCTGTGCTATAGAGCTCTATTGTTGCCCAAAAACTATTACACACACATCAGTGAGTCACAGTATTGCACTGGATTGATTACTATGAACATAGGCATTTTATTTTGACTCAGTTCCACATACAACATCCTTAGTCTATGAATATAAATTTTTTGCTTAAAACTACTATTTGAAAAACTTGGACATTTCAGATTTTGCCACCTCCAGTGGTATTATCAAAGAGTAGCATTAAACTGCAGCAATTTTCAGTGAAAAATAAAAACATAATGAATCCCCAATAATTGAAAAGATGCTATGATCACACACAAAAAAATCTATAGAATGGCTTTAAATAAGAACCAATTTAGCCATCTAGTCTGTTAATGTAAAACCATTGATAGTAGCAGCTTTAAGTACAAAAGAGTTCACTAAAATCAACACGGTGACCAAAGAGAAGAGATGGATTTGGACACAAGATGCCATTCCAACCACTTAGGAGGTAATGGAGAGAACCCTTCCCATGACACGTCCCTGTCAGAAAAAAAGGAAAGAATCTATCCACAGATTTTCCTCAACCACCATTCAGACTCCCATATAACCCATAGCCACATATGGTCGATAAAATCTACCTTTGATTGACTTCTTCTTATGCAGAGTAATTATTATCTTGCATAAAGCCTTCGGAACGTGACAACATTCTGTCCTGTTGTAAAACCTTTATAGAAAATAACACCTGTCTTCCTTTCACTTACATGCATCATTTTTTAGACTTTAAGACAGATGTAAATATTTATGCAGCCTATAGCAATGAGACACATGGATGGATAAAATGACAGCAGGGTATTTAAGATACCTTTGATGGAGGGTGTCATTGGCTCATTAAGGGCAGTTGTTCTGGTCCTGGCATTGTGTGAAACAAGCAAAAGCAAAAACTTTTAGAATTACAATTTCTGACTTGTGAGACATTTTTTTAACTTGTGAAACATACTCTGGATTCTGTAATAATACATCATTACTCTGTAAAAAAAAAAAAATTAAATAAATAAAACTTGTTTCACAGATTTGATGACAGTAATTACCTGTGACTGGCAGCCTTATTATCTTGCCCAGAAACCTGGAAGTTCCCTGGCACTGCAGTTTAGTTTCCCATTAACCCCTGTTACCCTCCTTGACAGGTATGGAAGGTGGCAGTGGTCAAACTTTATCTGGTTTGCTCATGACACATGACATACTGTTTATGCTGCACAATCGCCTCTTCTTGCAGGGGACAGAAATAGCTCAGGAACCATCACCGGACATGTCTAGGAATGGAGGGTGGTGTGAACACAAGGGACAAAGAAGCAATTGACTAATATTTTTAGTTAATAAGTTTAATGTTATATAATGTATTCAGACTGACTGTGCTGTGTCTGATGCATAGTTCAGGAGTGTCATTGTATGGCGTGTGGTTGTTTAATAGGGCACATATGGAACAATGCAGTGCTAAATTAAGGAAAGCAGTAGAAATAGCATCCCTTTAAAGTAACATACCCAGTAATTTGTTATCCTTGTAATGATGCTCTATGATTTGATGTAGTGATTAATCAATATTTAGTTAAAAGCTGCACTAGAACAGATGCCACACTATAGGAGAGTGAGACACACCCTTTGTGTGTTCTCCACCCACAGGGAGCTCTTCATAAAAACACCGAAATGTACTGTCGTCACTCCCATTGGATACAGTTTCTGATTGACTTTGCTCTTGGTGATAAATGGGTATTGCAACACATGTCTGCTAGAGAGTTCTCATTGTTCGACTCAACAAGTTAACACGCTGGCTTTTTTTTGAACCAGCAACTCACAATCATATCACAAATTACTGGCACACTCATATCGCTCATTTGTAATAGAAACCGTCCTTATAAACCAAATGGCACTTTCAAACAGCTCAGTTAAACTGTAACAAGAGAGAAGGTGCATCCTTCTTAGACATAAATTATACTCCAAAAACCTCACCAGTATTACTTTGTTGCAGTACTAATACAGTACTGAGAGTGAAAATAAACTCATGCTGTGAGTCTATCAATGTATGTATCCCAACAGAGGAAATCCAGAAGGAATAAATTACTAATTTGAATTAAGATATATTGGGAAGCCAAACATTTCTGGACTGTAGTAAAACAACTGAAATAATATTGGATTCTAGGTTCCTCGCTGACATGAATCTTCTATGGAAATAAACAAAAAAAACACTGTTTGATCAAAAAGATGCAGAAAAGGCCTTTGAAAAATTAAATACGTTTAGCTTTAATGAATCCTTCATAAATGAGACACGATTCTTTACTGTTCACTTGTGGTAGTTTCTATTAATGGACTAACGTTTCACTTTGCATAGGGCTACTAGGCAGGAAAACCCACTCTTCCCCTTCCTGTTCTCCATTTTAACTGTACCGTTGTGCAGTGATATGTTAAAACAAAAATGTCCAACCTGTGTGAAAGTCAGTCCACCTTTAAATAAAACTGTGTGCTATGTTCAGCAATTATTCAACATTGCAGCATCATGCAGCATTGTGAAAACTCTGCTGATGTATTTATTGTTTGTGTCCAAGGCTGTAGTTTTCATCAATGAATTCCTCATGTTAACAGCCACTACAGCAAGTCTATAAAAAGCTTGAATGACAGTGACCACTACTCATTCCCAGGACAGCTTACCTCAAAGACTGACAGCTCACACACCCATATATGTATAGAAACATAGATCTTTAAATCCTTGATTAATAGAGGGAGCTTGATGCAGTCAGATAAAAATAAATGGATGTAAAAGACGGTTTGTTCCTGTTGGGATTGAGCTTTCAGACAGGCACAGTTCAGGTTCACAGTGGATTTTCAGCGGAATGTTTGAACTTGTCTTGTCAGCCTTTAATCTAATCTGTTTCCCTTTGGCCCACTTTGTGGTTGTCAGTCCCCATTTTAAATAGAAGTTAGAAGAGGGTAAAGTGTGGTAGATAGTAGTTAAAAAGAAACAGCAGATCATAGTAAATAGTTGACTGGTAAGTTAGGTATGACAAGCATGAAGAGAAAAATGATGAGGAGTGTAATGACCAAGCCAAATGCTTTTTTTGAAGGCAATGCTCTGAGACAGCGTCCATCATTTCTGTTACAAAGCAGTGCCAAAAGCACTGTCATATTTTCTCCACAAAGTGATGACTGAAAACAGCGCTGACACAGATTGAACATTTTGGAAAATCGGAAGGATACTAATGACAGGCTGGGGCAGTTTTGACCCCTGCGTCTGAAAAAATGATGGGAGGAATTCAATGAATTAAGCAATTTTTTTCACAGTAGGATTAAAGCATTTTCAAGCAAATAGGTGGTGACTAGAGCTCCACTACTGGCACTTAAATATTTCAAATTTCCTAGCAACAGCAACATTGTAAAGCTAAAGGTGAGAGGAATATTTTAAATTGAAATGGCTGAAAAATATGCAGAGACAACATGACAGAAGAAAGTTTGGTACATCTAAAGACTTTCCTTTTTCTTGTGAAGCAGCTCCATAAGTATTTTTTAAGTGATATTCTGCCTCAGTACAGCAATCTGATCTTTTAAATCACAGAATGTGGAAGGACTTCATGGGCTGTAAACAGCTGGCAATTGCTGCCCCTGATGTGCTGAGTCATAATTAACGTTCGGGCTTTTTTGGAGGGCTCTCTGTGTCCATTTACTGAAAATGGGCAAATTGCTTCCAAGGAAGTCTTACATAAAATGTTTTTGTCAGTCTAGTTTATTTTTTACATTATCAGAGGAAACTGACTAGCTTTCAGCATTAACGCAGGGGCAAGTGAACAACATCGTTTCAGATCCCGGGAACAACCAATTATGGATCAGAGCATGTATAGTATGCCAGGTCATTGCAAGTTGTTTGCCTGTGTTATGAGTTCCAGTGTTTTTTTTTTTCTTTCCAGAATGATCAATGAACAATCATTTTAAGGCTTGCTGACTCGTGTCTGTACAGAGTTGGCCCAAGCTCCAAAAAACATGAAGACACAAACTGTGCTTACACGGTTGGCATAGAGCAGTGAAAGTGTGGAATGTCTTATTTGTATAGCCCACAAGATCCTGCTATCTTCCAACAACTGGAATTTATCCACTCCTCATGTGTATATCTGGCACCGTATAGTAATAACTAACAAGCCACTTAACTTCAAGTATACTTTTTTTTATTGCAGTGCTTCATAACACTTTCTTTAAAGCTGCACTAATTACTATTTTTATATTAACAATGGCTAAAAAACTGTAATATGAATCCATTTAGATCATTGTTTTAGTTTTTGTTAAGTTTACTGGTTTGATTCACAGCAAACTTTTTGATAGTGATAACATGCCAATGCTTGTGCCACTGCCCCCAAGTAGCCAAACAATCAATTAATACTGCTTTAAATCTGCTAATCTAATTTGTCAGTTAAATTAAGTTTGCACACCTAAAGAATCATGTCACTGTTTTGTTGGAAATGTAATTTAGTAGTACAGGGAACAGCATAGCTGGAAGTGAACTTAGTTGTTCAGTGGTCTCCTTATACCACTAAAAATATGTATTGTCTTTGTGGAGGCCTTTTTATAAAGAGCAATTTCTTCACAATATTATTACCAACCTACAATATACCAATGAACAAGTGGTAGATCACACGACATAGTATCTCAGATTTGAAAAATGCAAGATAGGTGTTGATGATGTTATTGAGCCCAGTGGAAAATGAAGATCCAAAGATCACGCCTTACTAATGATGATGCAGTTTATAATAAAAATATATTACAACGCTAATAAACGTGCCTCAGTAAAAAGTGTTCCGTTGAAAAATAGGGACACTTCTTAGTTGCCCACCTTGTCTGAAAACATTTAGCGCATCATCACTCACCCCCAGGTGAGGCCCATTAAATCAGCTGGGTGGGATCCCCCTTCTGTCCAGAGTCTGCCATGTGAAACACCACTAAGCATTAAAAACCCGTTTCTTGCTGTAACCAGTCTACACAGTAAGGACCAAAGCACATAGTTTAACCATGGCCTTCTTGGAAAAAGGCTGCCTGGCTGTTAACAGCTGAAGAGAATGGAGGGATTGTGGGAAGATAAAGAACCACAGGGGGATAGGGAGTGATGGGAATGTGCAGAAGAGATTGGGGATGTGGAGAACTGGTTGTTACTGAAGAGGAGAAATAGATAGTAGAATGAGGTGCAGGAAGAGATGGGGTTCTGGGGAGGAAGAGGTCAGTGAGGAATGGTTACAAACAAGAGGTAGAAGGTTGGAGATTGGGTGAGATAAGATAGAGAGAGTAAAATGGAATACTACTGGAAAACATAGAAGTAGAGGAAGTGTTCAGTAAGAGAAGTATATTTGCTTTAGCGTCTTGAAGTTGTATAATGGAATGCAATCCATCTACACCACCCTTCAGGGACCTCATTAAAATGTGTCAACAAACGCAGACTGGGACACATTTGGACCATACATTAGATTCAGCGTGCTAGTATAGAATGAGAACAAGCAGGTTGCGTTGCTTTGAGGTCCTCCATCACATTGTTCATGCCTGATCCATCTATAGAAGAAGAAAAAAATACTGTCGTCGACAATGTGGCACCATAGAAAAACTACTTTTTTTCTAGCTTGATTAAATATTGCTTCTTCAGCTTGCCCATTGCCATTACTCTGTGACCCTGTTTAAACATTTTCATCCACGGGGTGAAGCAGCAGTTTAGTCAGTCCTTGTAATTCCCTGAAATGCACCATTTCCATTCTTGCCTCATTTGTGTTGCAAAAAGTAATTTGCCATAACGGCATGAAACAAATAAGTCTGAGCATGTACAATTTACGGAAACTGCAGCAGCTGAAGTCTATCATTTTCTGACATAGATTACAGTATAAGTGTGTGTAACACTTGGTATTCAGATGAATAGTAGCAGATTGTGTCACATCCCCACCACTTGGAAACTACAGTAGAGGGTCTTTACTGCAAACGTGAATGTTGAATTGGTATCTTGCTGACTCCTCGCTGACAGGTGCTACACGTATGGCCGTGCTTATGGTGTCTAAGCAGAAACACAGCAGTCAGGGGGAAGTGGGGCATGGTGGTGGCAGCGCTCAACACTCAGCTCAGCAGGCAGATTGGGGAACAGCTGCTTAGAGCAATTTGTTTGACAAGTCAGATTGTTGAGGCTGGCGAGAAGGGCAACAGGACCGCTTTACCTACTGACTCTCACCAAAGATTTAGCCTCCGCCGCAGACCCTTGCCTCGCATCAAAAGGCAGTCAGATGGTGGCGGATAGGCCTGGCAAGAGGCTGGCAGCTGGGGATGTAGCGTTGCGGTATCACGGGTGCTGGACTGTGTGTTCACTTCCCGCCAAGGGATACCCACTCCTGGTGCCAAGGGCAAGGGAAGTCAGTTGGGCATGCTTCAGTAAACACCCAGCTTGATTTAAATGCACAAAGGGAGGGTCGCTGTGTGTTGTCCTGAAGGATCTTTCTTCAAACATCTTTTTGTTGTTTTAATGTGTTACTGGTGGAATAAATGTTCTACACTCTCTTTTTGTTAGCAATGTTAGATGCTGGACAAGCGTTTTTGGTGCCCTTGTAGTGCATGAACATTTGACATGTCTGTGGATGTGTTGCACTCCTGATCAATTAAGGAAAATAGCTGGTTTGTGAGTAGACATGTGATTGTGTGAAGTATCAGTTTTGCACATTTGCGAAGCCCTACATCTGCATTTTGTTTACTTATAAATTCTTGCTGATGGAAAGTAAACAGCCAGCTTTGCAAACATGCAAAACTCCAAGATGGGCTTTTTTCCCCATAATGGATTCAGAATATAAATCATGCACCCAAACATATTTTAGAACAAATGTGGGTGATTAATCCTTTCATTTTGCTGGATTCCAACATGTGGAACACATATTGCATTGCACTTGCCAGCATCTTATAGTCGACTGCTGAGATCCCCCTCATTTCCACCGTTTGGAATCACTACTTTGCCAATATTAAAAATGTATATACATTTTTCAGCCTTTGCCTCCAGTGGCTTCTGTCAAAATATAAATAGATGGCTAAAGCTTTTCAATTTAATAAGACTAATGTCCATTAGCTTTAAATGCAATTAAGTGTAACAAATTGCTTATATTGTGGGGAAAAAAACTTTAATGAGGTGCTGTAAATGAGCCACCCAGTACACATTGTTGGGAATCTGAATACCTGATAGCAAAAGTGTTTGATATAATTGCTAGTTTATGGTTAATAGAGCTTGGACATCCTCTATCAAAAGTGGTGATTTGAAAATTGCACTACACTCTTCAAAAAGACAACAATCCTGGTTTGCCTGCTCTCTATGCGTCTCTGTAATATGCTCCCACATTCCTGTGCTGACTTTGCAGTGAACGCTCGGCATGCACAGATTTTGGAGTAACTGTACTGCGCCCTGAAAACACAGTGAGATAAAATGATGGAGGGAGTAAAGGGAGAAAAATATGCATAGCCTGACAGAAGGACATTTGGGTGTATTATTATGCCTCAGTTGACCTGAATGAGCTGTGCTTTTGTATGCAGAGTTTGCACAAAGTGAAGCTCAAAATCAGTCCGCAGAGTGGCTGCCAGATGAAAGTGTTGAAGAGTTAAATGGATTTGTAAATGAGGAAAGTAGGCGTCAGTTTGTATTTTGAGTTTTCTGTATTATATGTTGTCTAAAATCTCAAGGTTTGTTGATGGTTCAGTGTAATAAAAGTGGTTTCTTTCATTTGCAATAATGTAATTTATTCCATAATGCAATCTCTCTGCATGGCACTCAGAGGAATAATAATAGTCCCTCATCAACTACTTTGAAAACTGTGTGCTTTAGCCTCAGAGACCACTCTTGGTAAATTATGAAAATAGATCACAAAAGGTTTTGAGAAGTATCTGTTGACAGTCAGCACTGTTTACCAGGGCTTAAAGAGATATTTTTATTGTGTGAAGCCTGTTCACAGAAGCAATGCATTCTCTATTTTTTTTTTTTTGTATTTTGTTTTCTTCCTTAAAGGTCTAGAGGAGCTATTGATTTTGATTAGCTTCAAAGACGGTCTGGTGAGTCTGAAAGGATCCCTAAGAGACTCTTTGACACCCTGGTCCAACTCTTTACCCTTTCCCATTCAGGACATTAGGAGGTTCAATGTTCCCACAGCAGTAATACGGACACCATTTATCCTCTGCAAGCCTGGTAATTGAAGCAGGTTAAAGGAAAGAGCCTTGCTCTGCAGCCAGGCATGTTGAGCTTTGTTATGACAGATCACACTTTGTTATGCTATGGATTATGCACGTGTGTTTGTATGCTTGTCTCAGATGCCCCAACATAAAAACATTAGTATGACATTCAATGAGGCTGTTGCTGAGTCCTTTTCTATTGGCTGTTTGTCCCAATGTCCATGCGTTTCCTGTAGATATTGTATTGACAAGCATGTGTACGCACACCGTCACCCACCTCGTCTGAATCCCGGGCCTTGACATGGCAGCTCACTTCAAAGATGACGTTTCCCATCACTTTTCCCCCCCTGACTCCTCCTCTGCTCTTGGGCAGTGCTGGCAGCTGTCAGACGCAGAGTGGCATGCAGTGAGGCATCAGACGTCCTGGCATTTGCCCTCTCTATGTGACAGCAGCTGACTGACAATGGCTGCCAGCCTGACAGTCTCTTACCCAGCTTCCCCGTGGCCCGGGTTCCAAATGTTATCATTACTGCGAGGAGGGATGTCATCATTTTCTCCCCTTGGAACATGGAAGCACTCACAGCGAAAGTGGCATCAGCACACTGGCATTCAGCGTTGTGTGAATGACAAGATATTATAGCAGCTGTAGCGACAATGGTTCATGCACACCAGAGGCCATAAAAGTGATTTATATTCTGTCTCCCTTTGTTTCTAAGACAAATGTAGAGTTATATGACTCAACCTTCGATGCCCTTTGGTTGGGGAAATTAGCTCACGCCTGGAGACGGATTTTGCGGTTATATAAAAAGAAAAAACCCTGGAATTCAAAGGTGAGAGAGAAGTGGGGAAATAATAGGAAGGGAAATCTTTAAAGGGAATTGCTTTCTCTCTGAGAGGCAGGGTAACCGAGGCCAACCCTCGTGCCAGCCAATCAGGAATTAACTCAGTTGTCAATATGGCCTTAATCACTGCGCTGGGGCCTAGGTCACATTTCTCATCGCGAAATGCCAAAATTACAAATGAACTGCAGGAATGGGAGGAAACTCTCACCAAATCATTTAAAAAGAGAGAGATGGAGAGAGTACATAGGTAATATATGATGTAATGGTCAACATTGACAGAGCAATGAGAACAGATGGAGGAGGAATGCTGAACGCTGGGAGAAGAGCTCAGAGGTTCGAAGTGATTATTGTGTGAATGAAGGAGTCGAAGATGGCAATCCATTGCCACAATAAAGTAGTTCAGCTGATACTTCAATCTGGGACGGGCCCATATCTAATTAATGGCAAAGGGAAGAACAACAACTCTGATTATTATTTCCCTTGTCCCCCACTCCATTTGTCCACTTTCATCTCTTGGATGCAAGTCGCAGAATAGACTACCAATGTCCGTGATTACCTGCTTTCAATTTGCCCTCTTTTCTATTGTGCAGCAGCTGCACTTGCCCATCAGTCAAACACACACATGGGATTGCGGAGCACCTTTTCTTTTGTTGACTGCAACGAGATGAAAATTGCCACCTGAGGAGAGGAGCTAAGGGGCACTCGATGGGGAGTGCCATTCAATGTTAAATTCACTGCCGTGGAAGGCGCTGTTTTCTTTCTTAGGACAACATTGGACTCTTTACATGTGCTGCCATAGTGCAGTGTGGTTTATTTTAACTGCCCATTCAATCACAACACAGCAGGGGAGGACACTTGTCTATAAGACAGTTTACCCTGGGTGAAATATTGCTGCTCAGTTACTTTGCTTACACATAGATAAATGTACAAGTATGCATACAGACACCCAGATACTTAAACCCTCACTGACATTGACTGACATTCACACATCCATGCTTACACACACAGCTCCTTACTCCTCCTTTCTTACTCCTGCTTGCTCTCTCAAATACACACACACACACACACACACACACATACACACACACACACACACACACTGTTTGCTATGAGCAGGGAGAGCAAAAAAGATGAAAAATGAGCCAAATAATGTCAGACTGAAGGCAGCACCTATCAAACGCATCAATGGGTCCAAGGTGTGCAAGGACAGGGTGGAGGTTTTATGACTGCTGCCGAACATAAATACTAGCTGGAAGCCTGTGGTGGAAAGATGTCTGAGGGGCAGAAAACGCACATATTGCAGAAAATAAATGTTAATGCTCTGAAGCCAAATTCAGGCTGGGTTCTATTAGGGTTTTATCTGCATCCGAAACTCTTACTGAATGATGTTCTTTAAAGCAGTATCCATTTGTAAACATGCCTAATATAGCCAGATATAGAAAGAACACCAACACTTGCAGCAACACGATGATCTATCAATGAACAACCAATGGAAAACAGCTTAAACATAATGATAATATCCTAACAACAAATGTACAGTCATAGGAAATAAATCCAAAAACAAATTCTGCACCATATTATTCTTTTTTTAACCTCTATTTTCTAATTTTGAAAGAACTGAAAGCCCTATTTCAACTGCTTCACCAACAATAAGACATTCTGTAGCCAGCTGGGCAATGAGAATGTAAGTAGGATATAAAGTACAATGTGATAAGAGGTGATACACTCAGGTATAATACATACAGACACATGACAGTAAAGATCCGTAGCCTTAAAACACAACTCTACCCTATCTATCTAACACTGAGAGCAATTTGGATCTGGTCTAACATGGGTGTGGGTCTCAGCTCCTCAGGACTGGGTGGGTCTATGCAGGCCTCTAACAGGGCCTCAAGGTTAGGTAATAAAGCTGGACCTGTCTCAGCATCCTTATGATAACTGATGATGGTGGAAAGTAAAGCAATTACTCAAGTACTTACTTTTAATGCCACTTTATTCGTCTACTCTACTGTTTCAGAAGGAAATATTGTACTTTTTTACTTCACTACATTTATCTAAAAGCTATTGCTACTCAGCAGATTTAGAGTTTCCTTACAAATCAGTTTAAAAAATATAAAGCGTAAAGGTACTTTATTGTCACGTACATATACATGTAGCAAAATTCAGCAGATCTACGCCAGTGACCTGGTCAATGGCACTGACTGGAAAACCTAATATGTTTGTCATGTTTGGATACAAAGTAGGTAAAAATTACCTCGGCCTGGGTCAGTACAGTTTTGAGCTACTTAAGTATTTTCATCATATTTGGGCTCCATTGCATTTCATAGGGAAAAACTGTACATTTTATTTCACTGTATTTATCTGAGATGGAGTTCCTAATTGTTCTGCATTTGCTGTTGATTGTTTTTAATACATAAAAATGTGATTGGCTTCTAAAACATGTTTCCCTGTTTAGTAAATCATTTAGTCTGGAATTAAGTCCTTTAAATTTTTTATTTATTTTAAAATCTGTCAAGGTAGTAAATACAGTCCAACTTGTTTTAAATGCAATGCAAAATTTTTTCCAAGCTGCAAAATTAGGTTTCCAACTGTTCTGCATAATGAGTACTTTTGCTTTTGATACTTTAAATTCACTTAGCTGGTAATCCTTTTTTGCAACTATCTTTACAGAGAGGTGTTGCTACTTATGGATCAGAATACTTGTCACCACAATGTGCTTTGAGGTTTGTGCATATTTCCAAACACATTTTCACATTTAATTTGCAGAAACAAGCTGACACACAGTAAGTCGGGTAACTGGGTCTTTGTTGGTAATCCAGCCTCTAATGTACATATGTCTGTGATAAGTAGACAGGTCCAAAACATACAAAATAAAATCCAATGATCATTCAGTACATTTTTGACATTTTGGAAGGATAAATATATTACTGGAATATTTTACACAATTTATATGTACAGTAGTTTATGGTACCAACCTAGTTTGTAATCCTAAACCAGTGTCCCTTTTTGAGGCTTTTGGTATCATTCACTTCATTTCAATCCATTAGGGGGAGCTGCTGCTCATCCTCAACCTGTCTGACTCCTTAGGGCCACTGCACTCACACACACACACACACACACACACTATTCATGTAACTTCTCGCCACAGTTTGGCATCAATTCTCACAGATATTGATCTGTTCAGGCCGTACCCTTGGGCAAGGTGATTTTACACTTATCTCCCCCCACCTCTGCATCTCTCAGCCCAGTGTCGCATTCACTGCGCTTTGGGGATGAGGAGGAATCCCACTGGATATGTCTCTGCCTGCTTGACAGTATAGCTATTGTCAGTGTGTGACTGATGTATTTGGTCATTTGTGCATAAGCATACACACGAAAGACACATACAGGCTAATCTCTCTCACACATCCCCAACAATGACATGACGCATGAATCATGTTATCATCTTCTGAAAAAAACCCACAATCATGGTCCAGGTGGATATATTAATCAAAGGATTCCAGCAACGCCTTCTCATCTGTTTCATTCATAAAAGCCTTGTTTAAAGGAACCCCAGTGGTGACGGTTCAGGTCCCTGTGTGAGCGGAAACGTTTTAATAAAGGGCCATTTAACCCTTCGCCATATTAACAGCTCAAAAGCTAAATGATGGATAAAAAACAGACACAGTATTGATCAAACACATAGACCTTTCACAGCAAAGTAGTCCAACTTTGAACCTAAAGAAGCATTAAAAACCTGAGTATTTTTTTTATCATAACGCACATTTATCCAATTTCCAAAACAGCATGTTTGCCTGACTTTTGATCCATAATTTAATATCACACATAAGTAAGTCTCTCATTCAGTGTAAATGGCACACTTTAGAAAGACGTCGGGAACTAAATGCATAAGACTGTTTATCATACAAGCTTTATCATGTGGCAAGAGCGGGAACCGTGAAGTTATTAAGGATCCAGGAAGCTAATATGATGACTCATTTGATAATCCAGGCCCGTATGAGAGCAACAAATAAATCACCAAACAACTGCTACGGGGAACTTCCAAAAGTTAGATTATGAAAAGGCTTTATTTCTTGCTTTCTGGTGACTTTTCATTTGTACAATTGTATCGTTTTTAATGTGTGACTAAAAAACAAGCACTTTAGCCTGCCTAATCGAGTTATAACTGCTGCAAACACAACTGTAGGAACTGTGTTTGTTGACCATCTGGACTGGTATAGGGCTCGGTTTTGAATTTTTACCATTTCTAACATATTCTGAAAGTTGGCCAAATTCACTTTAAATTCAAATGGAAATCAAACGGAAGCAAGTGGAAATCAGCTACATGCCATCGTGTTAGACAGGATCACCCCCTTCAGCCAAAAACACCCTTAAATCAGGCTGAACAAACATGTTCAGCCCTGGTGACACTGGATTACAGCCTCTACACTACCAGCAGCCAGGTGCAGTGATTTGTGTGATGGTGTGTGTCTGTGGGGTTGTTGAGAGGGACATGAGGGTGGTGCAGATTGCTTCGAGTGGGGTCAGCTTTATGGTAATTACAGTGGGATGCCCTAAATCTGGTGGGTGACAATGGAGAGACAGAAAAGTGGGAAACGTTGGAAATTAGTGGCTTCTGCATGGGCTGCTTTTGTGTATGTGTGTAAATACAGAGGGAGGGAGCGCACATGCAGACAGATGGAGGCAAGGTAATTGTGTTTCGCCCTGCCTAGTCTCCTGTCTGATGAGTTACTGCACACAGCGCCTGACCAGCGGGTGAGTGGAGGGAACCACAGGAATTAGAGAAGTAGCAGGATACCATTTAAACATCACAGTGTGTCTGGAAAGGACTGTGTGGTTTACGCATCTAGATGTTAATGTGACCTGTAAGCAGTGATTTTGCCATTTTCTGGGCGCAGCGTGAGTTGTTATTTTGTGTACATACAAGTGCATGTTTTTCATCAACAGTAATTGCTATTTATGGACAGTGTGCAACACAGTCGGATTTGTGTTTAATGTTGATCTTTCGCTGTAGCTTACAATGTATGGGACTAACTTGCATCCTTCACTATGCAAAGACAGTGTAACTCCAAAATTTAGTTCCCTCCAGATCCAATCCAAAGTCAGATTTGTTTTGCTGTGCCATACAAAACCACACCAATCATTTAAATACAATTGCTAGTAATGGCGTGGTCAGGATTCTCTGCCTGACAAATTGGATTGCATCATAGTGTTGGTAGATTGTACTTGATACTAACGGGGGAGCTTGCACAGGGTCAGCTGCACCCTGCCAGCTATGGAAACCCCATAATTTTAACTGCATATTCAGTAAGTGTTAATGTGAGAGGCATGGTGCAGTAGGTCGCAGACTGATCAATAACAGGGAAGTTGCAAGGAGAGAGTGACAAACAGTGACACACACACACACACACACACACACACACATATACATACATGGAATATCCTACTTACACTATACACACAGCTCTTCAAGAGTTCTTGGTTAAGGTAATGGGATTATGGATCAACACAGAATTGTGAAGACTGAAATAACCCTTGGATCTAACAGAGGGAGTGTTTCCGAGAATGTGACAGTACTAATATTTCAGATGCCTTCAGTCCTGTGAGGTGTGACACAATGACTGTATCAGTCCTGGTATGTTAATCATGCTATTTTCCCCAGAGAAACACGCTCTCGTACATGACATTCTGGTTTTCATTTCATGTTCATGCAGACAAAAGGCTTGTCTGAAATTGACCAAACAGCTCCACTTAACCACCTGGAATGGGAATCCACACAGCAACTCATTAGCAGAGAAACTAATTATGTCAAATGAGACCTAAAAAAGGCCTGTGGCCTTGTAGGTGGGAAGGAGCTGGCAGGTGAATCACTTAAGTAATGCAATGATGGGGTTTTAATTAAAAACAAAACACTGCACTGTGCACACTGACAACCTCACATATCAGAAACAGTTAACATTTAGAATTTTGACATCTGTAAATCTTGTAGTCAAATAATTTCAAATTTAAGATACAACTGTATAATACACTTAAAGGTGCAATATGTAAGTAAATGTAATGTATATAATATGTATATATAATAAATGTAAATTTTTGTTTAAACTAGCATTATCAACAGAATGTGAGAAGTAACACTTCTCACATCATGTCAAAGACGACCATGTATGGGGTTGCCATACCTGTCAGCCCTCCCGTTTTTCCTGGTATTCTAGCTTTCCTGTTTAAATATTATTCTGTAAATTTCCCATATTTAAATGTTTCTAAAAAAGGACAAAAGGAAATGCTGTGCGTATCTGAAATGCTTGCTACAATCCCCTCCAGTAAAGCTGGTGGCAGTATGTAGAACATAAGCTAACAGTGACGGGACGTCAATGGCACCCACCAATAAAACAAGAAAAAGAAGAAGAAGAGCAGCGCAGCGCAAGGGGCCCAGGATGGATGATGCATTTCACAGAGAATTTCACTCGCAAATGCCTCTAAAAATAGATACGTGCAAACCGGAAAAATGATTGATAATATGGCCTATGAAATTATAATGAATAGTAACAATAAATAATATTGTAACATTATAGTATATGAAATTAACATAGCCTAATACTTTTATTGAATGTTTTTTGGATATTATATAGAACATATAAGAACATTTTTCAGTTGGGGGTGTGGCAATGTTGACAGGTATGGGTGTTTTTTTACATGTAAGCATGCTAAGCCGGTAGTCGCTGCCCGTCCTGTGTTGTAATACTACTTGTGAGGTGCTAGTCTAATAGTAACCTATAGCTCAGTTTTCGTTGCCCGGCTCTGGTTCTGGTGCCCATTCCCGACTCAGTCAGCTAAGTTAGCTGCAATGGTAACTGAGCTAACTTTTTTTGCTGCAGTTATGACCTGAAATGTGATATGCTGCCCCCTATTTATATAGTAATAGTATATAGTATGAATTTGACAGGTGGAAAGTAGTCTCAATTCTTACACATTTTACCTTTAATAAATTAAATAAAATATATACAGTTAAATTTAAAATAATAATTATATCTACATTAATGGCAACATACAACTAAATAATAAAAATATAAATAAATAGGTACATAAATCTAAGAGACAAAAACAAAATAGTATAGTGCTCGATAACTTAACTGTCACATTTCCTGTAACCAAGGCAACACCACCGAGCACTTATTAAACAACCCTAAAATCAGTCGCGTGACCTACAGGTGCGTTTGGGCATCTTAAACTGTGGGGAAATAACTTTTTGTCAACAATACCGCATTTAAGCTTATTTTAAGCACTAATGTGAAACTGAAAAGAGGAGAAAAAGGGTACATCTGAAGCAAAAGGTTTCCAAAGTCTAAGTTACAAACTGGATTTTTTTTTCTTGCCTCGTCTTCAGCTAGCAAGGGGAAGATGAGCAAGCTAGCAAGGAGGATGCTAACGTTAATGGTAAATTCTTTGAACTCTTGTTTGTGGCTGTTTTACACGTGTAAATAAGACGTTTAAAATTCGGTGCTGTTGAAGGCATGGAGGTGTAATTTATGGTAGGTGACTTCTCCGTTGCTGTAAGTCAGCGATTTTCTGAGGGCGTTCTGTCGACCCTCTCTTCTTCCCCTCTGGTGTAACGTTAATATGGCCATCAATCTCCACTGTATGTGTGCACCCTTCATCGTCATCCTCATTAGGAGACAATGATGGCTGGCGCAACAAACCCTCTAACGTTACTGTTGTTTGGGGAAAGCCCTTATTTTGAGATTGGCTGGTCATTATCTGGGGTTGACACTGGCCTAATGTAAGTGCTTGTCTCTCAGTATTCAACAAATGGAGCTAGGAAGCCCATGACAGCAGCAAAATGTCACATTTGCTTCTAACAGGCTCCTAATCTACATGATTGATTGATTTTTATTTTCCTTCTGTTATGTGTCATGGAGGTCAATCCACATTTTCTTGCAGAAACTTCTGTTGGAATAAACATACTACAAACTACAATTTTAACATAGCCTAAATAGTAACTGGTAACATGGCTGTTTACAAGGTAAACAGGGTAGGCCTACGTATTTTTCAGCCCAATGAATGATTGACATAGCTCTGTGATATACTTTATGTAAGTTATCTGTAATGTGTAAAGTTATGTCCAGTGTTGGGAAGGTTACTTTGGAAATGTAATAGGTGACTACAACTACAAGTTACCCTATTTAAAATGTAACAGTAGCGTAACTATTTCAATTACTTTATCAAAGTAATGTAACTTATTACATTTAATTACTTTAATTACTTCTTGATTACTTTTCTAAATTTCTCATGTTTTCAAAAGACAACTTGAAAGGCAGTTTAACTGGCAGACGGGTGAAGCTGCAAATTCAAACATGAGAACCAATCAAAAGCATCAGAACAGCACCAAACTTTACTGAAGGCTGTGGCTGGAAATGACAAAGGAAGACACTGTGTACGTGAAAAACATGCAAGCAACAAAATGTGTATTATTCAACATATAGCCTAGCTTTTAACAGACAATATTCAGATGTGACACCCAATGTAATCATGAACATTTTCAAGTAATTTATGTAATTTAATGACACATTTTTCCAAGTAACTGTAATGGATTACAGTTACATTTATTATATAATTAAATGACTAAATTACATGTAACTCTTGTTCTCCCCAACAGTGATTACTTCCAAAGCATTATTTATGTACAGGAGTTATTTATAATAGTAGACAGTATCACCAGAGCTTATTGAAAAGGAATTGATTAGCCTATTACCTTGTTCAAACACAGACGACCTGCTAGAATGGTAGCTGTGAAAAGGGCTGGAGGGGCATTCCTTCCTGTTTTCATGAGTGAAAGTGATCAGTTTAGCATACATGTATATTGTGACTTATTTGTATGAGTAGTTACTTTTCTTTTTCGTATCAATAACGAAATGACGCATTGGTTCAATTCTTTGTCTCACAAATGACAATACACGTGTAATTTAACAGCAGATGATGATGAGAAAGGGATTCTATATTTTTAGCCATGAAGCATATTTTAGCAAGGACTGTGTAAATAACTCACAGCTCTCTCCGACAATTTGCGTTAAATTGCTTCATTTCTTTTGGCCTTGTCCTTGTAATCTCATAGTTAAGGGTTGTATAATGGTGGAATTCTTTAATGGCAATAATTATTTTCTCCTCTATAGATATCTCACAGTACCCTCCCAGTCCACAACCAAGCCACCTCAGCAGTTTCACTGCATAGTGAAGTTTGCTCTCATTTGCATAGCCTAAAGTTAAACATTTTTTATTTTGACCTACTCTTTGGTCGCGGGCCAGTCCTACATCACCTGCAATCCCACAATGCCTTGCGAAGCAATTAACTTTTGTCCCATAGAAAATGAATATGGCTGAACTTTGAGTCATGCTGTGCCTCTTTCAGTGGCTCCTTACAGTAACAGTGGTGTAGTGCAGACCAAGTTTGTGCCTGTCTTGTATTACCATGTCTTCTTAGGTGGGTATTTTGCTTCTCTCCATCCAATGTAGTACACTTATTAACTGGAAGGAGACACTGCCTTAAGGCTAAAGTTATAACATAATTGGCTGCAGCCTTTAATCTGCACAGAGGCATCTTCGCCAATTTTAGTTAGATATACTGTAAATCCCCCTGTATACCTGGTTAATGCAAACCACCATGACACCTCCATGGCCCATGTTTTTTGTTTAATGGAATGAGTTTTGTGCTGCCAAGATTTCAATGGTTGTTGTAATTATATTATGTAGATAGCCTGTTGCATGCATAGGCTGCCAGTAACAGCCAGTGTATAGAAATGGAGTTGCCAAGCTTAACATTTGAATTTGAAGAGCCTGGTCATGCTTTTTGCTCTCGGCCCGACGTGACATTGTTCCGCTACTCAAGCACTAAGCTGCTCCTGTCATTTCCTGCACACACAGATTTTTTTGCCAGTGACCATTTGCAAAAGCAGAATTCCATTTGGATTTTTTTCATGTCATTTAAATCTTGCACAGAGAAGCTTAAATACAAACAAACACGCAAGGAAACTCATTAAATGATAAGCCTAGTAACCTAAGTAACCTAGTTTGGTTTTTAGAATGCTATTTTACTGCGGCAAGTTTGGAACATACATTTGAACATGCCACCAAAAATATATCCAAAAATGGCTTTTATACGTACAAATACACAGAGAAGAACGTTTGCAAAAGGACACATTGCCCACACATACACACACTCAAACTCCTCCCCTCCTGACCCCCCAAAATTCTCATGCTGATCTAGCAGAACCACAGTTCTAACACACACATCACAGACACACTCCCACTCAGATCAGCAAGAATGTAGCACAAACTAGACCTAACACCAGACCCGGACTGGGAGCAAATTCAACTGTCGTGTTTCTATGTGAAATGGATGTTTACATTAATGATTAATGCACAGTGGAGGAATCCTGCAAGCTTAACCAGGTGCAGGAAGAGGGCCATCACATTTTGAAAATAATTTTTTAAGAGACTGGTCCTCCAGTCAACTTACCTGTAAAATGATGAAAGCATTGACACTAAAACCATCCATTTGTCCATGATAGATTGTTTACTTTTTGTTGTTTTTGTGAGGGTTACTGGGTCTGTCAAAATAATCACTAGGAGAATGAAAGGGTAGGATTTGGATCAGATTCAAGTAGCGTGTGGAAAATAACTGATTCTTAGATGCATCGCGATGTGGACTTGGAGAATTCTGAATCGATTCACAAATGTCAATCGATTATCTAGAGGTTAATTGATATTTACATATTACTATTGCTATGTTAATACTGTAATGTTGTATCATGTACATATGTTTTCTGATCAGAAATTAAAAATTACTCTGAGTAAGCTTGTTCAAGTAGAGGGCAGTGTGGGACACCCACTTAGACAAAGCTCCACTGAAGAGATGTCAAGGGACAAACTGTTGAGAAGCAACAGAGATGATTTACTACTAGTGGCTGTCCTGCTGTAGTGGAGGGGAATCACACAGAATAAGGAGCAGGTAAGGGTCAGATTTCATGGAGAAAGAGAGACTGCTGGAGTGAAGAGGGAGCTGGAAGGACAGACTGCCACAAAAGAAGGATATTCTATGTGTTTGTGTTCATGTGTGGGAAACAGAGAAACTGGTGAAAACAAGAGAGGAAGAAAAGATGGCAGGTCAAGAGACGGGCCAGATTTATAGAGTACCATTTCAGTTTTTAAAAGCCTGCCCGCATTACATTAAGTCAAGTGATTATAGGGGGAGTGGGGAGACGTGGTAAATCATGTCCACTTTCAAAGCAGTAGCTCTTTCTTGATGGATTGTGTAGTGGAGCCTCATGTCGAATGCATGTGACATAGCCAAGATAATGCCAAATTTCAAGGGCCAAATGGAGGGAGACTGTATGTCTGTGGATTTTGTGTGGCAGTGATTTGTGGCTTCACATTGCTGCAGTTCAGAGAGACAGTCAGTGTCAGGCCAGTCAGCAGAGTGTCTCCCCAAAATAATGTTTTCTTGCTTGATGTGTGACTTGCAGCAAAGCCATCACATATTTCAAAGCTGTAAAAAACTCAAACTCAAAACTGAAGTAAATACATTTCAGCCTGTAGGACGTTTCACCTTCAAAAACCTCATATCCTCGCGTTCCCTGAATTGAGCTGCATCTCGTGATATAGGCCACACCCATTTCCGGCTGTACTTTATTTATGCAAAATCGTGAAATATGCAAAACCTACTTTATTTTAACTCTTCGTAGGTGACCCAATCTGCACAAAACTTTGCACGTAGAATCTTTGGACCCTCATTTTGACAATCCAAAAAATGTGGAAGCCACTAGGTGACACTCTTGTTTAAAAATCATGAAATATGCAAAAACAAAATTCAAAACCACTGTTAAATTGACAGGGGTGGTGTTTTTAAAGAATCCTCATAGGTGTTGAGTCCAATCTGCACAGGAAGTGATCTCATATCTCTACATCGGTCCGTCTGTTTAACACGAAACTTGGGCCAGTAGTTTCGTGTACCACGTAGTCTTACTCAAGAAATGTGCTAAAATGACTTCTTTTTTTTTAACCAAACTGAGCGTGGCCTGCGCTGGTGGGCCTGGACGCCGTTAGTACCTGCTTTCAGGTCTAGTTATAATTATTACTAGTATTGTTTTTGTTGTTGCTGTTATACGTATTATGGCTATAATAATCACTAATGCAAGAAAGCCTGTCTATCTCTCTGTTGCATTAATTAACTGGTTCTAATTAGTCGGTTAATTAGTGTGGAGCACACTGTTTGGATATGTGGTCAGCATGGTGTAACTGCTAGCTTTGAACCCTTTGCTTTGGAATGTGTTTGAGAATGTGGAATTTTCTGTGATTATAATATAGAATTCCTTCAGAAGTATTCCTTCCCATACTCAGGGAAATCATGTGTTTTATCACACTGCATTAGATATATTTGAGCTGACAGATGCCCACGCTGTAATCAGCTGGCCGGGTGACTGTGGCTGAGGTTAATGTAGATTTATAATTAAAGCTGCATGTTGGCTGTTTCATGTTGTTTATAGTGAAAGAGCAATCTAAAGACAGACAGAGGCACAGAGCTCTTTCAGCATACCTTTTTTTTTTAAAGTTGAAAGACATATAGAGCATCTCATCCAAGGGCATAATAAAGTGTGTGTGTGTGTGTGTGTGTGTGTGTGTTTTGTGCATAGTTCATCCCCTACATTTGGTCGCAGGGTGAATTGCAAAAAAACTCCCTGTAGTGAGGAATGAGGAGCACTTCATGGCTAATAGCTTGCTTAGAGCCAAGAGCAGAAGTCCATTGTTCTGCTGTGCTGTTATATTTACTTGCATCAGCATGCATAAAACACTAGCTGAAAGTAAGTACGGGTAATTTTAACCTTATCTTGTTCTTTTCCCTCTCATAGCACAAGTGTTTTCTGATCTTGTGCCCCAGAAAGTGGTAATAGCTCAGTCAGTGCAATCCATGGGAAACTACAGTAATTTCACCTTTTTTACGATTATCACCTCTTGTGGGCTTTGAAACTCGCTCTTTGATGAATAATTCATAAGTGCGTGAAATATCAAACTAGCTTGTTCATTATGCTCACACACACCAATATGTCAGTTGTCTCCTGGGTACTAGAGGAACTACAAAACTAAGCAGTGCCTCAGTCATTGAGTAAGGTCAATTCAGATCTTGCTTGGTGGGTGCTTTGATGATGTAACAAAACAAACCTCCCAACATCATGGTCAAACACTTTGAAGTCAAGGTAAAGATGATGAGCTCTGTAATGTATGTCGTATAGCTCAGACAGCATGTTCCACAATTCAAATTAGTTTATTAGACAGTTTGTTTATTAGCCATTCTATTTAACTTTACTATGTACGCTGAAGTGGATTTTCACTCCTGTCCCATCCCACTGCCACAAAAGAACTCCTGTTCCAGATAATAAATAAATAAATAATTGCATTTAGGCTATTCATTTTGCACACTGCATGTTTATATATAACAACAGACCTATGTTTCCCGTCCCAGTCCCCTTATGATTAGTGATATTGCCCCCTCCATGGGAATCCAAAAAAATGTCAGCCCCTAATGTAGACCGAGCATGAGCTATCAGAGTGGAGGAGGAATGGACGTATTTTATCCATATTAGATCCATTATAAACTATAGAGTACTACTACTAATGAAAATTAAAGGAAAAAGTGTATGTAGCCTTTTCTGCGGGCCTGCCAAACAGAAACTATAAATAAGAAAAATACAAATGTACTACTACTAGTGCTAACAATACTTGTAACAATATAATAACAATACTAAATCTGTATTACTCATGTCATGGCAATTATTATATTACATTATATTGATAAACACTCTCCTACATAGGCAATATATTTTTGTCATGCAGTAGTTATTACCTTACACATAATCTGCCAAATTGACTATTTTCAATGTAGCATATTCACATTTGTCTCTTTACCGGCATGCTAGCCAAAGCTACGAGAATTTTTCAACTACCATCTATAATACAGTGACCCAGAGGAAACGCTGCTCTTGAATGCATCTAATACTACATGACTGTCTGCAACAAGGACCTGAAACTTTCAGATTTCACACTAATTTGAGATTTCACATTTGAAAGATGAGCTATAACTTTATTTGGCATGAAGCCGTGTTAGATACTTGTTCAGCTCACATTGATTAACATGTCCCCTCTGGTTTAATTAATTTTTATTTAAAATGTTTCACTTATTACTTACAATATTTTAAAAATAGTCGTGATTTTTTTAATGTTTAATTAAGGAACAAATGGTATGAAAAATCTCCATCTGGAACACTGTGAGAGGCATGATTCAACAGCGTGTTGTAAAACTTTGTTATAGCAGTAGTCACATTGACATACCTCCATATTACATTGTTATGCTCCACCATCAGTATGCGTATGAGTGTGACTCTGTGGATCACAAAATATCTTCCCTCTGGGGTGGTGCTAGAGCCTAAATTAATATGGGCTAATGTTTTGTCAAATCCGTGCACCATTACACTAGGAAATGTAGGCGCCCACAGTGGAGCATGCGCATAAAAGGAGAGGGGAGGAATATTACATAATTAATTGAATTAGTGCTTCCATCATTAAATCAGACACCCTGTGGCCACAAACTATTTTATAGAGCATAGCAAATGACACTGGAGAACTTTTTCTGCAAATAGATACTCCTCCATATCTTTGAATGAGTCATTTGTATGCATTATTTGTGAATACTGAGCTGCTACTTTAAGAGGTGTGGCTGTATGTTTGAGAGTACTGCTGGTGTAGCAAAGCCTCAGTGTACAACAACAAAATCATTTTCTTTAATGAGCATCAGTGAAGCCCACTTGACATCCTCATTGTCTGTGCAGACCTTTCTTCCTCTGGATAATGGTTTCAGACTGAAGCCATTTCTATGATAAAATGATTTAGTGTTTGCCTTGAGAGACAAAACAGAGCTTGATCTTAGTCTGAATTCCAGGTACACATGTCAAATGAACATACTTTACTTAGGGGAGCATCTTAAGTGCTGTCAGAAGACATTCATGTGATGTTATTTCAGGGTTGGTGTTTGGCATAGCTGGTATTTCATCATATGTTGTGAAACAGTCTCTGATCATAGCTGATCAAGTTTACTGCATTAGCAGCTTATTTACAGACACTGCATGCTTATCATCCAAAGCAAGCACTTAAAACAGATGGGTTTTCATGTGACACTATTCATGAACACTTGAAAATATTAAAATACTGTACATTGTACTCTGTTAGACTGTATATTTTTTCAGTTTTATTTCTGAAAGCTGCCCATTATTGCTCATTATGTCAACCATTTCTACTCCTTGCTGTCATTTTGCTTTTAAAATATAGTGACAGCTATCCAAGAGGGAGAAGTGAGTTTGCTGCGATAGCCTCTTTCTGCACAGAAGAGGTTATTATTGCGGGCCCAAAGTCAGGTTTCATGGGCAGCACTCCGAGTTAATAAGCTGCATCCTACAGTTAAATCAAAATCCCTGCTTGTTTACAAGACAGGGTTTATGTTGGAAAAAATCATGTACCAACATCTTATGACAAATGCAGAAAGCCTCTTAGAAACAACTTATCCCCCACTTAAAGCTAACAACAAGCACAGTAGGTGGCATATTAACATGAACACTTCTCTTGTATTTAACCCTTTTTGACCTTGGAGGCTAGTCAATAGAATGAGACTTAAGCCTTAGAAAAACTTGACACCTCTATTAATGTAAATGAGACATTTATGAATTACTTAGTGACCATACTCTTGTTTAAAGACTGTTTAATTGGAGAAGTGGTTACTGCCGTGGCTCTGTTGGTAGAGGTGTCTGGAGACAAGTGTGATCTGGAGAAGAGTGTGTGTGTGACTGTGTACACACACATGCATGTTTTGGGGTTGGGGAGCAACGTGTGAAGAATTCTGCGAAGGTCTTAATGAAAGTCGGAATGCTTAGTGGACATGAGGGCTCCTCTGATAGAAATCAATGCAGTCTTTTGTAGCAGAGAGAGAGCGAGCAGCCAATTCCAGGCCTCAGCTGCCTGATGTGGTGCTGGCAGACTTAGACGAGCATTTAATGATGCGTCACTGGATCGGACAGGTAATCAATTTATGTAGGCACTAATGTATGTATCCCAAGGCAAATCTTTAATTAAGGGACAAAAAGAAGAGGACAATTGTGATGCAGAAGGCCAAAGAGTATGAAAATCCAACAGTGTAAACGGATGGCTTCCTCATTTCCCTTATAAATAGACCTCACTTGACGCTCCAGTTGTGTTTCGTTACATTTCCAAATGTCTTTGTTAAGCTTGATCTTCTCACCCCAGCAAGGCTTGTAAGTGTAAGGCAAACATCTATTTAACCTGAGCGACAACGCTTCAGAATCCATGCGATTCCCGTGAAGACCACACCAGTTGCCATGTCTTGTTTAGACCTACATATTCACTACCTGTATGTTTACTCTCCCACCCCTTTTCACTGTAGCACTGTCCCGTCAAAAGTGTTTGTTCCTCTACTAGCTTCCAAGTGGTTCTGTGTGTCCTTGTGCTTTAGTGCCCAATATTTTTAAGGATTTTGCAGGCATTGGGAACTATCCACTTCAATCTCACTAAAGCAAGACTGAGAGAGATGTATGTTCATGCATAGCCATGTTTAAGTGACAAGCTAAGTCAAGGCTCATTGATGAATCCACTAAGCATGTGAAGGATTTCAGAATGTGGGTGGGACAGAATTAGACTGTTCACTGAGCTGAGTTAACTCTGCTCTGTAGTGGTGAATTGTACGTGCTAACTGTGCGCACAGGAGTTTGTTATGGCCATACTCGTGTGGGTGACAGGGTTGCCAAAAATAATGTTTTTCATGAATATGTTTTGAATGACTTTTTTTTTTTTTACAGTTAGAAATTTGATAAATTAACTATACATTTTTGTCCTGTTAGATGAAATTCCAATAAAATCCCATGATTCCCACTATTATATTTTTGGTTAGTTAGCTCAAACTGTAGCACTTAGTTGGCCACAGATTTCAATAGACAGGGAAAATATTGCTTTATATAAACACAATATCCTGATTAAACTTTCGCCAGGAAAATGTTCATATTTGGAATAAGCTTATAAAAGCAAACTTGGAATAGTTTAGGGCTTCATTTTACATCACATCCATCAGTCAACAAAACAAAAGTTAGCCAAGGCTAAACAGCAAGTTCCAGCTCCAACCATTCCAACTCACTTGAGTAGCTTCCACCCCTTGCTTTTACACAGCAATCTCCTCCAGACCAACCAAAGCTAGTTCATTATCAGTTAAGCCATTTAAATAGTGTTTCTATGTAAAAAGAATAAAACAATTTATATTCAGTATTCTCTAACATAGAAACATTATCATTATAGGAAAGACTTTTCCCTGGAAAAAAGAAGAAACCCTTTTTACTCTATAAAGCCCATCGGATGCTCTCACTACTTGTTTGGCAGTTTGTTTAATTGAAGTTTACCAATACATTGAAATTAGAGCCCGACCGATATGGGTTTTTGCTGATATAGTGAAAAAGAGCAGATTTATGAGCCAATATTTAGATTTTGAGAAAGATTTGGACAGTAGACCCCTTTACTGTTTTAACTACACTCAGAAAGAGGCCGATATTGAAAGCTGTTCTGTATGTGGGCTATAAAACCTTTTCCTAAATGCATTATGTTGATAAAATAGATTACAGTCTCAACAACTTAACATGTAAACAATTGCACATCAATAAATATATGCTGCTGGAAGGTGCAACTTTTTCAGCCATCTGTAAACAGAGTTAGTGAGAGAGAATAAGCATGTGTATTTCACTTTACACATAATCTGCCATAATTTCAATGTAGCATATTCATATCTAGTTTATCCCTTTACCAGCACTCTTTATGCATCTAATACTACATAACTGTCTGCAATGAGGACCTGCAACTTTGTCTGGCAGGAAGCCGTGTTAGATTCTTGTTCAGCTCACATTTCCACATGTCCGCTCTGGTTTAATCATTTCCGACACGCCAACTGAAACTACCACCACAAACTACAACGGCTCACAGATAAATTTAGAATATGTCAGAAACTATAGTTTAACAGCTCATTAACGTTAGCGCTCCTCCACTGATAATTTGTGGCTAATTTAGCAACCCGCAGCATTAGTTGCTGTAACACTTCGTGATTTTAGAGAATATTTATAAGTGATGAACTAGGGACAAATGAGACGACCGTTCACTAGAATTGTTTCAGAAATAAATCTACAATCACATCTGTCAGCATCATAGCCTCCAACTCTCTACGATTGTAACATTAAACCTGGAGCCTGGAGGAAATCTGGAGGGGGCAGTGAAAAACGGGACGGTTAGCAAGTCATGAAGGAGAGGTGATTATTATAATTTATATCATGTACTTAACGAAACCAACTCCGCTAACACAGTCACTCTGAATGTTGTTTCTACGTGCTCTGTTAGACTCCGGTGTGGTTTTTGTGGTGAGACAGTGTTGTTAACAGGGGAGCCGCAGTGCGCCCTCTCGTGGGCAAACTATGCAACACTCATGACATGAGTGAAGGATCTGACTCTTTGTTTATTTTTTAATAGTCATATATCTGCCATTATAAACAGCCGATGCTGATTAAATGCAATTAGCTCATATCGGCCAATTTAAAATAAATTTCTTTCAGTGTTTTAAAAAGCTTTGACAATATTTTATGTCGAGTGTCCATATCCAGATACTAGGTTCTTCACTTGATAGTCCTCCAGTGGTTTTCACATCATCAATTGCACACAAGGAGAATGAGCACACACGCAATATAAATATGTAAATTCCTTGTTAATAAACTCTGTGCCACTTGAACACTTTTCACTGTGCACTGAGCACACGTAGTCCTTGGGGAAAAATTAGCGCAGAGCCCTGAGTATGCATGCTGAAATCATCCAAAATGGCTTTTGTTAGGTTAGCATGCTATACCCACACGTGCTTTTCATACTAATGTTATTTAGCCACAATGTCCTGGGCTACACAACTAATACTGCAGATATTAATTAATTAATAATAGAGCTATAACAGTGATTGGCCAGTGGTTATTACAGTGACAAATACACCATGTTATTTCATTCCATAAGTGAGGTCTGGAAAATGGATTGAGCAGTAAATCAAGAGCTCTGTGTTGAGAAACGGCTCCCTTTTTTTCACAATAGGCTGGTACAATACCTGCACCACTACTGGCGCAGTGTAACCTACCAATTCACCTGTTACTCACATGTGAAAAAAATAAAAACAAGGAAAATGGGTTGGGAAAGTGGCTCTCCAAAGGCAGCCTCAGTGCTATATGCCTGCCTCAGGCCATCTTGACCTGTTAATAGAGTACAAAGCAAAATTATCTAACATCAGGATTTATTGCCAACCTGCCCCACAAAGAGCCAGAAATGCCATACCTATGATAGCCACTCAACTAGCAGTATCATGCAGTATCCGACTTGCCAGCCAGTTTCCCCTGTAGCAACAGCTGTTGACCCCAAACCAGGCCCTCTGTATGAGTCACAGTCCGCTCCTTTCACCTGGCCTTCAATGGGGAAAAGATGGGATACAACACAGCTCAGCTTTTTTGCAACTGGCGCCACCGGGCCAGTAGGTTTGAAACTTACTGGGCCAAAGACAGTTTTTCTGTCCTTCCTTCCAAAACTAACTAAACCAAAGACTTATAAGTTATGTTATACTGTTAACATGTTTAATTGGTTATTAAATACATCCTGGATATAAAAAAACTAAACTAAGCTAAAGTGTAATCACAGTTAAAATTATAAAAAATAAAAGGTAATAGTTAACAAAAAATTTACTTTTAAAACAAAACATACTAACAGAGTCAAACATGACGTGCACTATCTTCTGCTAATAAAAAAAAAAAAACTACACAGAGCAGCTGATACAAGTCGCCTCTATCCTGACTGACAGGTCGCCATGGCAGCAATCAGTCAATCACATGGTAGTCCTGCCCAAAAGCATTCGCTGCATCATCGTCCCCTAAATAGGACCATAATTTACTGAATGAACATCATGCTGTGTTGAAGAAGACTTGAAACTAGCGACTGAGACCATAAACTCATTATGAAAGTGTTTACTGGGGTAATAATTCAGCTGATAAGTAGCAACATTTTACCATTATTTCTAATGTAACCGGACTTCTTTTTGCAACCAGCAGACTCGCCCCCTGTTGGCCGTTATAGAGAATGCAGTTTTAAGTTCTGTCTGCGTGGTTTCACTTTTCAGACCCAGAGATTGCCGCTTGATTGAGATTAGAGAAATAACATTTGACAACCACTCGTCAACTAACTACAACTCTGGATTGGATAACGGTGCGCGCCATGAGCTGCAAAACAACCGCAGGATATTGAGTTTCTAACTCAACTGGTGTCCACCTTTGAAACGAGAAACGCTCATCTATTTGTTCAAGGACATTTTGCCTGATTTCAAGGAACTCTGTTCTTCCAAGAAATACAGACATCCTGTTGAGAAAATCCTTTCATAGCAAAACACCATGATATTGGGCTTGATCCTTCTATATTGTGTTGCTTTGTTATTTACTTGCATGCATTAAGGTTCAAAAAGACAAGCTATCATTGTTGAGATGCTCTTTTAGGTCACAGTTTAATACCATCCTTTATTAAAGGTTTAGGAGAGTAAAAAATAAAGTATACGACACAAGATACACCTATTGCAATTTTTGTGGATCTGCCAATTCAGATTTTGGCTACTTTCAATTTTCTTTCTTTCTTTCTGAGAACTATAATTGACAGCATACACAAACATTTTTGGAACTTTTCTTTAATGGGAAATCGTATTTTTGTCTCCACCTTGTTTTAATATGTACTGACAAATTACTTCAATCTGCACGCCTTGTTTTTCCCTTCAGACAAACGTAAACACATACACCTCGTTTTCTCTCTGCCTGTATGTCTGCTCTGTTGTCTTTCTTCATCAGCAATTTTAAGTTTTGTATTTAGAATTTTTTTTATACCCGTGATTCTGTTTTCACAGCAGCAAGTGAGCCACATGCGGTGGCGGCATAGCCTATC
This sequence comes from Micropterus dolomieu, assembly GCF_021292245.1. Taxonomy (NCBI): domain Eukaryota; kingdom Metazoa; phylum Chordata; class Actinopteri; order Centrarchiformes; family Centrarchidae; genus Micropterus; species Micropterus dolomieu. Next base: position 24,221,251 of record NC_060160.1, on the reverse strand, counting down.
AAAACAATGTGGTACAAAATGACATTGCCAACCAAGTGTGTTCACTGTTCTGTGCTAAAAAATAGTGTCAGCGTCTTGTAACGTAATACCAGATAATGTCCCTCTTTGTGTTTCTCTGCAAAATGCTAAAATAGGTATATTTATATTTCGGCAGCCATTAATGTACCTGGGCAGTCCACCCAAGTCTGTGTGTGGGGTAACACGGCTTATTTTAACCTTACAGGAATTATATATAATGTAATTTTATTGATTTCTTTAATCATGGTGAAGAACTTCCATGCCGACAACATATTTTAGCATGTGTGCCGATGCCAGTTGTTGCATCTCTAATTAAGATCTAGGATGATAACACTACTAAACACGCAGTAGGCCTATGCTATTGCTTCCGTCTTAACATACATAACAACAATTCTAACATGTACCGATTGAGAAGGCGATTGAAAAATTGGAGATATGCCAGTGGAAGTCATGCTAAGGAAGAATAGACCCTGAATAGTTTAAAGCTTCTTTGCCCAAAATAAAAATGTGTGTGTTCAGTGCCATTAAAGGTAGCGTTTCTGATGAATCACCCTTTAAGGCTCATTTGAAATGACTGCAGGATTTATGCAGAAGTCTTCTTCCTAGGCAGTGGTATATTAGTCTGTGTACTAATTATCCATGGACTAAGGACGAAATGAGAGAGACAGTCCCTGAAAGTGTGTGTGTGTGTGTGTGTGTGGGGGGGGGCATTGAAAAAGTGTAAGACAAAGTTGTTGCATCTACTTTACAGTAACAGACTTCTGTTCGATCTTGTGATAATTAGTCTCCTAGTTTAGAAGGTGAGGACAGAGTCAAACAAAATCAGACACACCTGTCAGGTAATTATGCAGCTTATCGATATCCAATAACCAATTCATATAGGCTCTTGGACTTTTGACTTTAACTCAAGTTCGTTGTCACTGCTCAGGGTTTATAGCTTTTAATCTGTAGTCTGTAGATATTTCATTAACTTAGAAATGCTGAAGTTGATGTTTTATGTTATATTTTGAGCAAAAGTTGAAATATTGCACCATATTTCAATATAACTACAAGAATTCCAGTTAAAGCTGGACTATCACTTTGTCACTCTCCATTAAGATTGAAGCCCTGCCAAGCATTTCAAGGGCTTCCCCTCATCTATTAGATAGTAAAGCTTCCAGTATGAGGAGCTTCACGTTTTGAGTGGTTTAAAACCGTAGGAACATTTACAGATGGTAATAAGGCTACGGGAGCCAGGAGTGAGTTGGACTATCGAATAAATGGGACCTCACCATGGATGCCAAATCAATGGCAAGCAGCCACCCCAAATAAACAGCAAGGAGCCATCATTATTTAATTGAATGCCATAACATTCTAATAATGGTTTCTGCATGTGCTCTGAAAGTAAGATGTGGATTTGCTGTTTGTGCAGGTGAACCATTGGCTGGTAGGACTGCTGCTGGCATTCCTAGAGGGTACTGGAGCTTCTCCTGGGTAGCTGAGGACGACCTGAGCTTTTCCAACGTCGCCGTGCCCATGTCAGGTGAGTCGGACATTGTCAGTCCTTTTTAGACAGATGGACAGGCTAAGGCCCTTCTGTCTTCCAAAGATCCTTTTATCCCAATTGGCCATGACACCTGGCGTCAGCTCTCCATCGGCACACATAAACGTCTCTGTCTCGCCTGGCCTCTACCATCAGCACTGGCAATGTCACAAATGAGGGACGCAGATAAATGCAACTTCTAACACATCTGGAACCTGCCACAGTTCTTATAGAATTGTTCATTATCAATCTCTGGGGATCTGGGCTTGTTACAGTGGTAAAAGAAATAAAATACGGCAGATAAAATTAATCTAAGAATAAAAATACAATATTACTCTTTCTTTCACATGTGCACGAAGTTACCCACAGCCAGAAGCGAGAGAGAGAGGTCCAAGGGCGGCTGACGGCCCAGTACAGAGAAGTTCGAGTGAAGTCAAGTAGAAGTCTTTGAAGAGGATTTTGATTAATTTGACTATAATGAATCTTTTATAATGTAGTTAAAATCATTTTTTTAAAGAAGTAATTTACAATTGTGGCAAAGTTCGGCCACAATATTAGTAATAGTAGATTGTAATTCCAAATAATGAAGTCCATTAATGTTTTTCTCTTGTGAATGATCCAGGCATTAAGAACCAATTTTAAATTTAAAGTGTTGTCTTTAAAGTAACAACAAAATAATTCATTCCTCTGAAGCTGTAAGAAACACAAGAACAGATAATGCATTTTTAATCAACTTTAAACGCCAAACATAAAGTGAGAGAGAGGGAAAGATAATACCTTTATCTTCTATAACGACAGTAGGATATGGTATGCAGTTTCCCTATATAGGATATTAACATGGACTTAATGTTATTATATGTTATTATTACAATATTCAGCGTTTGTTGCCTTATAATATAGATCCTGATCCTTCACAGCATTTGCTAATTGTTCATCTGATATTGATCCTTTACACTACTAATATCATATTTTGCGTGGACATAGGCAAAAGGGATTTGGACCCAAGTGCAGTACAGAATGGAAAAGTCTAAAAGCCATGTTTATGCTACTAACAGGTGTATGTACATGTGGGTGGCTGGATACTGGATATTGTCTTATAGTTCACAAATCTAAGTCAGCCACTGGTGCAGCCATATGTCACAGATACTATCAACCACTTCTTTCTAAATGTAAATATCATGTTGAAGGATGGACAGGCAGATCTATGTATTGTGATGGGAATTAAGGTTAAAATGTTATCAATAATATATTAAAAATTATTTATTACTATTGTTTAATAATTAATAGAATACAACTAGTGTTAAATTCACCTTGGGGCACCACTCTCAAAGAGAAAACTGATGGCCAATTAGTTCATTTAGTCTCGTGAAATATCCAAAATTATCAATTTGGAATTCTGATTAATAATTAAAACCAAAATTAGCATCAGTAGCTAGTAGCTGGATTTGTTCTACACAGAAGAGGTTAAACGTTAAAGAAACCAGCCTGTATATCCAAAAACATTTAAGAATATTACGTCCCTGGGTATGAGCATCTGTGTAAGTTATACCAGAGGGGCATTTGTGCATCCGTGTCACGTCAGACTCTCAAAGCCCATTCACATCACTCGCTGGCGACAGCTCCACCGTGATTTTTTGCCCCTTTCCAACCTCTTGGAGGGTGGAAGGTCATCCTGTAAGTGATGATTCAAAGTCCCACCAGTCACCCAACTGTTTATGAAACACGTCTTTGACTGTGAAAGCCTGAGACCTTGCATCAGCTGCCTGTGGCCTTGACAGCCTGCAGTGGACCAACCAGTAATTGGTGTCAGTTAGACAAAGGATCATCCTACCGTTTTTGAATCAATCAATCCGTCATGCACACAACCAACTACATTTTCTATTATTTCATAAGATGACAGCTCTGACCTCTCTTCTCTAGTCTTTTAGCAAACCAGAAGAGGATTGGGTTTTTTTTTTTATTTTTGGTGATAAGTGAACCGAGTGTGATGTGGCTGGAGTGGGAAAGATCGCATCTGGGCTGTAAAAGCCAGATGACTACAAATGCTCCAAATAAATAATGGCCCAGTTCAGTGCAACAAATTAAATCGTGATTACCACAAATGTTGTGGAGTTTGCCAAAATGTTGATTGAACATACAAGAGCGAATGTAATGTGTTTTACTTGCGCAATCTTTTATATATTTTATTATATTGCATTCTCAAAGGTGAATGATTGATTGTATGTGTGGGCATATTTGTGCCTTGTATTTCTATACTTGTGGGGGCCTAATGTTTTCACAAGCCAAGATGATAAAAGCCCTTCAGAGTGAGGTGTTGAAGTTACATAGGACAGCTTCAGAGGACGCCAAGGATAAGGTCTAGGAGAGAACAGGTCTCAACAACATGGCATGGTGAACATGGCTTTAGGCTGCAGTGATAGATGTCAGCTGTCCCTACAGCATCTGCTGTCCGCTGGCATTTATTACCTACCACAAAGCCAACACAGAACGACTGGACACTCGCCACCAGCTGCCCCCATACTCTCCCTCCCTCCTGCCTCCCTGCTTCCATTAGCAGCCTTTAGCTGCAGGGGCTACAGGGTAAGCCAACTTCCTTATTTGCATTTCAGTGCTGGTAAGCTGACTTTGCCACTGTGTGTCAGTTCATGTCGGTAATGTCAGAGCCCTCTGACCTGAACTCTCGACTGCCTACCATCGACAGTGCTTCATCTTCCCTTGGGGAATAGCAGCAGGGCAGCCTGCTGCCATATTCTATTTAGCAAAACCCTTCCCATAACCCATCTTTCTCACTCCAGACCTATTCTCCTCGTGGAGATGGATTGTCCTGGTTCAGCTGTGGCTGCCAGCTGTAACAGAGGCACTCAGATGGATGCTAGCCACTTGAGGAGTTGCCGTGCTCTACAATAGAACATCTGCCTCACTCAGCTGGTAGTGCTGTTCTTGTGTAATGAGACACAGCAGTGGAATAAAACACATTTGCAAAGGTGGGGGTGGGGAGTGGGGGTATAAAAGAAAGCGGTGGAGCAGGTGCTTAAAAATGGCATCCTCTAGGAGTCACACCATTCAGCCCTTCCAACCCCTCGAGTATGTCCATTTGCACAGCTTTTTCAAGCTGTCATCACACTCCTATGAGCACTTGTTTGCATGTGTGACTGGTTTAAACAAATAAAGAAAACTGTTCATTTCTAAGTTCTTTTAATATGTTGCAATCTTCAAAGAGCGCAGATTTCCAGCAAAAGCCGTAGTTTAATATCACATCCACGGGTGCTGTATTAGTATAACAGAAAAGAAAGCAAATCTTTAACACCTATTCTGAGTAAATCTCACTGATATTCTCCGAACACTAAGGTGTCATAAACAGCATGGCATTTGTCTTGCACATTCCCACTCAGGAGTAAACTGGAGATTATGTCTGACAGCTCCTTTTAAATGTATCAGGAATGAAATCATTAAAAAAAAAGGGATACTAAGAGATTCTGCTGAGAGTTTGAGATTTCAACTCAACTGCCAAACAAATACACCCCTACCTTCAGTGCCCCCCCCCCCCCCCCCCCCCCCCCCCCCCCCCCCCCCCCCCCTCCTCCAAATTCATGGACACATTTTCAAGGCAGCCAGTGTTACTCTGCTGAAATATGGCAAAATCCAAAGTCTGCTGGCCGAGTGCAAGTTAGCCTCAATAAGGTTGCCTTTTTTTTTTTGCAGTAGCCAACTGCAAAAAGTGTGACAACTCGTCTGTTAATATTTAAGTATCAGGGATGTGATTTTTCCAGATTAATACGGAATTCCGGATTTTTTGACTTGAAAATGTGACCCACATGAATCATGTAAATCCGTAAAAAAGTATATCATAGTCGTGCTAGCTTCTCTGTCCTCTCCTTTGTGTTTGATTAAGGGCCGGGCTTAGCTCATACACACACACTCTCATTTGTATACTGAGAGGTCGTGATGGAGACCATTAACCAGGAGAATTGAAGGGTAAAAGTGATGTTTTCACCTGCTATGTCCGTAGTTGTTGTTACCAGGTTACCCGCAGCTCCTTAAAGTCATTAAAAGGTCTTCAAATACAAAAAGGGAAATAAAGGTCATAAATTGTATTAAATTGACCCTAAATTTGCTGTAGGTATTAAATTTGCCAATGCGTTTAAGGCTAGCTTGAAAATTGTCACAGACAGTGGCGAGACTCCACCAATTAATATAAGTTTTATGTTACATTTACGTTGGCTACAGAAGTTGACTTTTGGCTGCGTGTCATTTTTCATTATTGGCAGTAGTGGTTGCAAGACGGAAAGAGATGCAAGTTTTATGGATAAAAAATATCGAACTACAGACTACGATAACTTCATAGTGTCTCTTTTCACCAGAATCTGTTTTCCTTCATGGATAATCCATGTTTACTCAGCGTTGCGCCTACGCTTGGCCAGAAAGTGAAAGTGAAACTTAAAGGGGCAATATGTAGTTCTTCAGCTTCCTCTAGCTGTGCGTTTTTAAGATTGTAGCCAGGTGTGTGATCATATGCATGCTTGAACCATAGGCTTGAATCCATGTGTGAGCATAACCCAAAACACAACTGCTTTCATACAGAGATCCCGCAAAAAAACATGACATGTTTCCGACTGAGAGGCAGATCAACAACCGGCTCCATACCTTTCATACAGCGCAGCGAGCCTCATATTGGCACAATACTAATGGGGGAAAAAGGCAGTGTCAAACCGGCTATAGACAAGACAGGGAGACAGCTTCACACAACATGCTGGAAACTCAGGTAAACTCCCATTGCAATGTTACAGTAATATTTTTATCAGCTTGAGGTTGAACTAATCCATGCTGGTTACATGATAACGTTACATTTACTGCATTTAGCCGACATGATACAGTACATCGACATTAGCTAACCTGCTGCTTTTCAGTAGCTAACATCACTATTTGTGTGTCTTTCCCCGGAGGTTCAGCAGTGTCAGCACAGCTAAATTTATTGGATGATAACGAAAGGGTTAGTGAGCTAAACTGAATAAAATGAGATTATTGCCACTCTTTATAACAGTTAGACCTCAGTAACATTACTGTAGTCAATGGGTCTGCCGTTGTCCTATGATAATATGTTGCTTTATTGTATATTATGTGGATCATGTAAGTTATAGCAACTAAGAAGGTGGAGAAGTTGTGTAACTGAGTATAAACAAATCGCTCCACATTTATGCTACATCCTTTCTTGCAGGCTAAATCAACACTTTGACATAATACCAGGGCTCCCAAGTTTTATCAAAAGTTTGGAGTGAGATAATGTGTGTTAGAGGAGGAGCCAATCAAATATTTGCAGCAGCGGCCCCTCGGCCCCAGACAATTCTCTCAAATTTTTACAGCAGTTAGGTTTTACCTATAGTTAATAACTGACCCAAACAAATAGAAATTATAACAATAGATAAAAGACTATTTAAATATATACTTACATTTCAAAAATACAAATGTATCAAAAATAAAAATAAATATGGCCCCAAACGAGCCCACTGAGCAGCAGTGCTGTACACATCGGCTTACAGTAGGATGGCAGAACCTATGCATGTATGCCAAGCTGTGTATGTGAGTAGCCTACACATTTCAGCTTATGAATGGTGTTTTGTGTTGTAATTGTTTGTTGCGAAGAAGATTTGCTGCTTTTACTTGATTATTTTAGTGTATTTTTAATCATTTTGAGGTTTGGAGTGACAAAACAAGCATTGTGAAGGTGTCACTTAGGGCTCTGGGTAACTGTGACAACATTTCTCACTATTTTAAGAATTTATTACAATCAATTAATGGAGAAAATAATCAGCTGATTAATATATAAAAAATTCAAAGTCATCTCCGTGGTAAACTGAGACTCCTTGCTTTTTGTTTAGCACATTTTGAGTCTATGTTTGATGCTAATCTGCACAGACAGCTGTTTAATTCACACAAATATCCCGCTATATATTATTTGACCAGAACAGAAGTATTAATTATTTATCAAACGGGTAAGAAGTTCTTCTTCCATGTAGGCCTACATTTACTAATTTGGCAGACACTTATGCGGAAAAAGTCACCTGAAAAAGATTGTTCTTTTTACAATTCGAACCCGGACCTTTGAATGTGGGACGGCTACACTGCCGATGTACTACTGTGTAGCTGTGTTCCGCAGAGAGTAATCCACTGTTGGTGGCTGCCACCTGCTCGTCCCCCTGACCCAGGAGTTCGCCCCACCGGATGAAATGGCAGGTGTTCTCGCCCTTAGCCAGCCGGCTAAGCGAGACCCGGTCTGGCCGCGCTTCCCTCCGATTAAGAGGTACCAGGAGGGCGCTTCTACAGATCCCAAGGTTCTCTGGGTCCCAGTCTCCACCTATGTTCCCATCACTAAAGTGGAGGGCTTCACGGATCTGGGTTTTCCCTCAGTCCCTCCCCTGGAGCCCGCACTCACCACCTTCTTTGGGGTTAAGCCAGGCCAGGTGGCGCCCGGACGGCGCCCCGTCCTGGCCTCCCAGGCAGCACAGTGGTTGGGCCACACGCCGACAAAACCCACCAGTGCTCCTTTCAGAACTCCGCCAACAACGTTGCCCTCATCGCATCCTCCTTCACCAAGCTGGCGGCCAACTCCACCACCATGACGGTGGAGGAGAAAGAGGAGATTAGCAAAGGAGCTAGCGCACAGCTCACCGAGGGCGCCGCCTCAGCTGTCACCGCTGCCCGGATGGCCGTCTGGCAGACCCAGATCCACCGGCTCCTGTGGCTCCAGCAGTTTATCATCCCAGAGGCCATGAGGAAGGAGCTGGTTGAGGCCCCGGTGAGCCTGGACGGGCTTTTCTCATTTCTGGTCCCTCGTCGACACCGCAAGGTCCGCAGCTCAGGAAGCTGAAAGCATCAGACAGCATGTGGGACGGGCTTGTCCTCGTTCTCGTCCTCTCCGCCCCCCGGCTCGTCGTTGGGACCGATGCGACCGGCAGAGAGACCGCCAGCACCACGGCCGGCCCGAGGCTCCGGCTTTGGCCTGCTCATGGTCCAACCCTCCTGCGCAGCCTTGCCGCGCTGGGAAGCGCCTATGACATTTTGAGGGTGAAATGTGTGTTTCCTGTGCCTGTTCTGTTTGCACTTTTGTTCGAAACCCAACCTGTTTTGAACACAAACAGAGCCCTAAAGAGCTTTTTCCTGGGCCCGTCGCTGTCTCTGCCGAGTCAGTGGCCGCCTTTTCACACATTTCCTCCACACTACACGGACCGGCTGCAGCTAGCCAGACAGCCTTCACGCAGCTTGGCTCCAACGTCATAAGCAGCCCTCCCCCTTCACCCCGGCTGGCCACTGCCTCTGCGCAGCCAGTGGCCGCCGCTCAGCTCATTTCTCCCGCATTACCTGGTCCAGCTGCGGCCTGCCAGGCGGCTGTCATGCTTTCTGGCTCCGCGGTCACGAGCAGACCCCCTTCCCAGTCGCTCGCCTCCGCCCCTCTAAGGGAGCGGCACGGCTATGAGCCCACAAGTGTGGTAGCCCCACCTTGTGTGGACCTCGAGACTCTGCTTCCCTTTCCCCCGAGGGCGTCAAGGTTACCAGTACAATGGTAAACTCACAAACTGTTTTAGTGATTTTGAATACAGTGTGAGAAAAAATGCTTTTTATGGATTGGGTTTTGCCAGTAGTTTCTTCAATATATTCAAGGCCTTAGATGGTCTGTTATGAAGACGTTCTCTTGACCCCCTGCCAGCGTGTCACCTTTGTAGTTTTGAAGAGTGGATGCTAAGGATAAGGGAAAAGAGCGAGTTCACAAGGAATGGGAAGCCTGACATTTGACTTTGATCTCTTCTGATCTAGCACCGGAAATTGTAACATGCAGTTGTGCCTAAAAATGTTGATGAGCCAGTCACTCTATCTACCTTAATACTTCTAGACATCTCTCTTCTTTCCACTCGCTGTCAATAAACAAATCACATTTGATCACGTTCAAACCTATCCTTACTCTCAAAACCAGGGAAGAGAGAACACATTTAATTGCTTTGCAAACAGATTAATATCAGCTCATAGTGGGTAAAGAAAAATAAGTGATGAAGTAAGCAGGTCCTTATTAAGAGTTATTCAGAGTTTTAGGTTTTTTAGATCATGTCTTTACAACATATACATGCTGTTTATCAAAAATCACTTGCCACTCATTTATTAATTTGTGTGTATTTGACAGCTCCCTTGAGAGGAAATTAATTTGCCTGGAATACCCAGGCCATAAAAAGTCGAACAGATACATAAATAGTCTCAGCCAGACACAATCTCATTGTAATCAGGAAATAAACATATTTATCATCTCAGTTTCACGGGGAAATTGGTCAGCAGAGATTTTACTCTCGATCCACAAAGAGACATCGTTAGATGCAAATTACTTGGTGTCAAAAGCACTCCTGTACAAAACCAGCATCTCATTTTTAAATAAAACATGTAATCACATAGTTATGCACTACTGGGAATTGACTAGATTAAGATGGCCACAGTTAGCTCGCATCTCAATGACCTTCGGCTGTGTAACATGACACAATGCTCAATCTCTGGTCTGATGAATGAGGTCACGGTCGTGGTGTCGTGATAGGCTCATTAACCAATCACACACTCTTGTTAACACAGTCAAACACTGGCAACTCTGGAGATGCTGTGCTTAATTATTAACAGGGCTAAGATTTACCATGGTTTTTACAATGGATTAATTTCCTTTAAAGCACTTGAGCACATTCATTGCATGGACAACACCATGTACAGGCCTTGTTTACAGTGATCTACTGCCTTTGTTTGGATTATATAGCCAATTTATGTTATAAAACTTGCAACATTTACAAAGGGGAGGCTGCTCTATTTTAATGACCTCAACTGCATTTACAAGTGGAGCTGCTGAAAGTATAAGCAAATATGAATAATCCATCATACTATACATTGAATTATTGACAGAAGCCTTTAGAAACACTGTTACCCTTGATCTTCCATGTAGGCAGACAAACCAGTCACAAGCCATTACTGTTATGTTCTCTTGTTTGTTTGTTTTTCTTTTGCATGGCGATTTTCCTTTCACGGTGGCCACGTCATGTTAGCTTGGTTCTGCCTTTAAAATAACTTAATTATCATGCCCTTTCTTAATAAGAAATGACAATGCAGGAAGCAGTAATTCGGCCATTTTGAGCTTTACAGATTTACAATCTTTAAATGTTCTCTGTAGTAGTAGTAGTAGTAATAATCTTTATTTGTAGAGCACTTTTCAAAAACAAGTTACAAAGTGCTTTAACAAGTGTAAAGACAATAATACTCATAAGACAATAATACAAAAACAATACAAGATAAAAGCAAGAAAACATTGAAAAGACTAAAATATACGTTTAAAATAAGTATAAAATAAGTAAAATAGAATAAAATAAAAGGGATAAAATAAAGTCAAATAAGATCGGGAAAGGCTCTCCTATAAAAGTATGTTTTAAGAAGGGACTTAAAAGAGTTCACTGACTCAGCCGACCTGATTTCCTCGGGCAGGCTGTTCCAGAGCCTCGGGGCCCTGACAGCAAACGCTTTGTCCCTTTTTAGTTTTCAGTCGAGACTCTGGAAACCTCTGCCCGAGGATCTCAAGGTACGTGCTGGTGTGTATGGGACTAAAAGTTCAGAAATATAACAAGGCGAGAGGCCATGAAGAGCTTTAAACATAATCAATAGAATTTAAAAGTCAATTCTAAAACATACTCGGAGCCAGTGTAGTGAAGCTAAAATAGGAGTAATGTGGTCATATTTCTTTGTTCTGGTTAAAAGCCTGGCAGCTGAGTTCTGGACAATCTGGAGTCAATCAGTAGATTTTTGGGTTAAACAGGTGAAAAGGCTGTTGCAATAATCCAGGCGTGATGAGATGAAGGCATGTTAAATGGTCTCGGTGTCCTTAAAAGTTAACATAGATCGAATTTTTGCTATATTTCTAAGTTGATAAAAACATGATTGACCAAGCTTCGTGGTGTGCTGTTCAAAATTAAAATTACTATCAAACCAGACACCAAGGTTCTTTGCAACAGGCTTAATGTGATTTACTAGGGAATCAGCAGGTGGCAGTATTTGTTTTGCCATCTGCCTGGACCCAATGACCAGGATTTCTGTTTTGTCTGAGTTCAGACAGACTGTACATGATGCTTTATGCTGTTGCATCCTGAGCATCACCACAACCAATGACCACCATCTCTGGGGTATTAGAATTCATAGATTGCCTTTAATTATCATCAAGGCCCTTTGAACAGGGCCTTTGAAAAACAGGGTTTGAGTAACAGATCCACATCAATATTGTACTCCGGAAGCATGTATTGGGTTACAGAATGGATTTGCATTCAGATGACGTAATATGAATGGTGTGTAGATTGGAGAAGGAAGAAATTAAATCGTATGACATAGTATCTCTCTGGCAGCTCTTGATTGAGCTTCTATTTCAATTCACTCAGATCAAACAAGCTGAAATATTCTATTACATAATGTTGACATAAAGCAGTGCCAGTATTTTCACAAACAAGTGACCACATATCTTATTTCTGTACTGACAGCTTGAATTAAGCACATAGAGTCATAAAGTCATTATTATGTTTTTTTCTGAAAATAATTATTGTATAACAAATATCTGTACTTGCCTGTCAAAGCCACTGAGCATATTTAATCTGGCATGTACTGTTACAAAGAGAGACCGTTTGGTTTTTAGTATTTAAGCAGTTACAAAACTGTGTCTAATGAATTTTTATCATATCGTGAAACATGCCTTTGCTCAAGAAAGTGTCATGGTCTGGCGTGATGTTACAGTATGCAGGGAATTGTAATTTTACATGTTCCTTGTAGATATTTGCAGTCTATCCTTTTTAGATAGAATTAGAATCAGAAATACTTTATTGATCCCTGAGGGGCAATTCTGTGTCACAGTTGCACACATTGCACAAAAGGCAAAAGCAATATAAATAAAGAGGTGGTGTATATAAAGAAATATAAATATCAGAGTAAAAATATAAAAGAAAAGATAATATAAAGGAGTGTGGATCTGTACAATATTTACATAGTTAAAGGAATTGTTATGGTGAACAGGAATGATGAATAAATAGTAGCAGCAGAATTGCAGCATATAGTATAATATCCAGTTCAAAACTAAGTGTCCGTGTGTCAGACACTTAGAGGAAGGAGTTATAAAGCTTGATGGCCACAGGCAGGAATGATTTCCTGTGACGCTCTGTGGTGCATTTTGGGGGAATAAGTCTTGCACTGAAAGTGCTCCCGTGTTTGAGCAGCAAGTTATGGAGTGGGTGGGAGACATTGTCGAAGATGACATGTAGTTTGGACAGCATCCTCCTCTCTGACACCACCAACAGAGAGTCCAGCTCCACCCCCACAACGTCACTGGCCTTGCGGATCAGTTTGAGTCTGTTAGCGTCCGCTACCCTTAGCCTGCTGCCCCAGCATGCAACAGCAAACAGGATAGCACTGGCCACCACAGACTCAAAACATCCTCAGCATCGTCCTGCAGATGTTGAAGGACCTCAGCCTCCTCAGAAAATAGAGACGGCTTTTGCCCTTGCTTGAGTGTTCTTGGCCCAGTCCAGTTTATTGTCCATGAGCACTCCTAGGTATTTGTAGTCCTCCACAATGTCCACACTGACCCCTTGGATGGAAACAGGGCTCACCGGTGCCTTTGCTCTCCTCAGATCCACAACCAGCTCCTTAGTCTTTGTCACGTTGAGCTGCTGATGGTTCTGCTCACACCATGTGACAAAGTCCCCCACTCAGCCTCTTCACCCTTACTGATACATCCAACCACAGCAGAGTCATCAGAAAACTTCTGAAGATGGCAGGACTCTGTGTGGTAGTTGAAGTCTGTGGTGTAGATGGTAAAGAGGAAGGGAGAGAAGACCGTCCCCTGCGGGGCTCCGTTGTTGCTGACCGCAACACAGTGTTGCAGGCGCAAATACTGTGGTCTGCCAGTCAGGTAGTCAACAATCCAGGACACAAGGGGGCATCCATCTGCCTTACTGTCAGCTTCTCACTCAGCCGGGCCAGGATGGTGTTGAAAGCACTGGAAAAGTAAAAAAAACATGACCATCACAGTGCTCGCTGGCTTGTCCAGGTGGGCATTGATGCGGTTGAGAAGGAAGATGATGGCATCCTCAACTCCCAGTCAGGGCTGGTGTAGCATATACGTGGGGTATATGTGTTATAGCAGATGGATATGGCTACAGAGGGTTAAATAATAATTGGGCTACAGAAGATAGGGTTCGTCTCAAGGAGGTGTTGAAAGGGTAAATAGAAATAGATAGGAAACTCCCTAGGAGCGAATGGAAAGCTAATGCTAATAGCAACATGCTAGCGGACACAACAACAAACAGACTCACCAATTCCCTTGAAGATCACCATTGATGCGAGTGCTGAACCGGTTGAGAGAATACGGATTACAATTGTCACCAGAAAAGTGCAAGTTTTTCCAAACATCCGTCCACTACTTGGGTCACATTGTGTCAGAAAAAGGAGTAGAAACGGATCCAGAAAAGATAAACGCCATCAAATCCTGGCCAATTCCCACCAACCTAAAGGAACTATGCTCTTTTCTGGGATTTGCGGGTTATTACCGCCGTTTCATCAGAGACTATACCACCATTGCCAAACCTCTGAACGACCTCACCCGTGGGTATTTGCCTGCACAAAAGTCCAGAACCAAGCCATCCAACGCTCAACTCCAAAGTCCAAATCAGCCTTTTGGAGAATGTTGGAGTCCCAGTTGCCAAGTTGCTTTCACCACATTAATTGAGAAACTAACCACAGCTCCAGTCCTTGGGTTTGCAGATCCATCCCAACCGTACATACTTCATACAGACGCCAGTACGACAGGACTAGGAGCTGCACTCTATCAGGAACAGGAGGGAAAGCTGAGAGTGATTACTTATGCAAGCAGAGGCCTGTCTCAGAGCAAAAGCCGCTACCCAGCCCACAAACTGGAATTTTTGGCATTAAAATGGAGTGTCACCAAAAAGTTCCAGGATTACCTGTATGGAGCCACCTTTACCGTTGTGACAGATAGCAATCCCTTGACCTACATACTCACCTCCGCCAAGCTGGATGCTACTGGTCACCGCTGGTTGGCCCCGCTCTCCACATACTCGTTCAAACTCCTGTACCGGGCTGGGAAACAAAATATAGACACAGACACACTCTCCCGACGTCCTCACCAGTGTCCTGATGAATCACCTAAAGATCATGAGCTCATACAACAGTTCCTGGAAAACCGTCTTGCCAACTCAAACCGTCTTGCCAACTCCGGAAATTGTTGACGCCATCTGTCAAGGTTGTCTCGTCCAAGCTGCTCAGCCTGTAAGTCCTGGTCCTGAGAGCATCACGCTGGTTGAGTCCCTCTCCATCACAGCAAAGGCAGTCCCTGACAACTACACCACTGAGGAGGGTCAGCTACCTCCAGCCCTGTCTCATCTCAGCTTCAAGGAAGAACAGATGGCTGACGCAACCATCCGAGAGCTGGTTCATCAGATGGAGACTGGAGAAAAGATCCCTCCAATGGCATGAACAGAGCTGCCCGAATTACCTCCAATAAAATAAATAAATAAAAATAAATAGGACCATGGAATTTTAACCTGGGTTACACTGGTAAGCGAACTGGAGTGGGTCCAGGAGAGGGCCGCAGCTGATCCAGAACCAGTGCGAGGTCAGTGCCACAGGTCTGCAGTCCTTGGAGTCACTGGAACGTGGCGTCTTTGGCACTGGAACGAGGCAAGATGTCTTCCACAGCACAGGGACCCTGTGGAGATTCAGGCTCAGGTTGAAGACATGGTCAAGGACTCCACATAGCTGGAGGGCACAGGCTTTGAGCACCCCAGGACGGACACCATCAGGACCTGCAGCCTTGTTAGAGTGGAGTCTTCTCACCTGGTCAGCAGTGAGGCACACAGAGGTCACATGTGGGGGAGGGGGAGAGGAGTCGTCGTCAGGCTGGAGAGAGCTGTTAACATAAGAGCCAGAGGAGGGGGGAGTAGTGGTCTCCCAGGAGGAGGGCGGGGGACAGCGAGGAGGAGGAGGGGGGAGTAGTGGGTTTGGAGGTGTTTGAGGTCAGGCCGCTGAGTTAGTGGGGGATGGGCAGGAGCCATAGCATCAAATCTGTAAAGAACAGATTAAGTTCTTTGGCCCTGTCCAAGCTGCCTTCAGCTCCTCTGCTGCCAGTCGGTCTGAAACCAGTGATGTTCCTCATGCCGCTCCAACTTCCTCTGGTACTTCGCCTTAGCCTCCCTGATCTTCACCTTCAGGCCCCCCTGATCGAGGTAAATTCATGTTTTTCACATAAGTGGCACTGCTAAAATGAATGTCAGAGGAGGATTCTGCTGTCAGACAAAGTGATAATGTGTCATTTTAACATGAGGATAGTAGCTGCAGTTACAGGGACAATATTTCTTCAACCCGATTTAAAATCATTCTGATTCCAACTTGTTCGGACTCAAAAGTGTAAGATGTGCGTAAACATGCTCTAACGCATTTTATCAGAATATAACTTGCAGAAAGTGTTTCTGCCTACTATGAAGCGTCTAATCTGCTGAAAAACACTTTACAATAAAAGCTCCCATATTATGCTCATTTTCAGTCTCATACTTTCATTTTGGGTTTTTATTAGAAACTATTTACGGTACATGTTTTAAATAGTGCTGGACTAGTTATGCAATTAATCTGGGTATAAGGAAAACGTATGATCGAGTCTTACGTGATTTCTTTTGGCCTCGCCTGAAACGTGATGTTACGAGGTATGTTGAATCGTGCCACATATGTCAACTTAATGGCAAACTCAGGTGATCATGCCTACTGAGTCCAGTCCCAGCCATTAGCCAACCGTTTCATCAGGTAATCATAGATTGTGTGGGGCCTTTGCCTCCGTCCAAGTCCGGTTGTGCCTTCATGTTAACTATAACGTGTCAAGGTACAGGTTATCATGTTGCATTTCCCCTACGTTCTATTTCAGTGAAGCAAGTAGTCAGGGCTTTAACTCAGTTTATCTCTATATTTGGGACCCCACATGTAATTCTGACTGGCCAGTGTTCTAACTTGACTTCCCATATGTTCAAACAGATCCAGCAGCAGTTGGGGGTTAAGTATAACCGTAAAGCAACGTACCATGCACAGAACCAGGGGACAGTTGAACGATTCCATCAAACTTTGAAGTTTATGCTGCATGCATATGGTATTGAGAAGGGGAAGGACTGGGAGGAGGGACTACCCTGGCTCTTGCTGGCAGCTAGAGAGGTGGTGCAGGAGTATACAGGTTTCAACCCTGACGATTTGGAGTTTGGGCATTCAGTGTGGGGTCCCTTATCTGCCCTTTAGGATGGGTTTGTTGAGAAGGAGCCACCTAAAAACTTAGTAGACTATGTGAATGGTTTTCGTCGCCACCTTTATGTAGCTGAGGAAATGTCAAGGAAAAATTTGGCTGGTGCTCAAACTAAGGTGAACGGACTGTATGGTCCTAGAGCAGTGCGCCGTGGGTTTAGCCCAGGGGACCAGGTGTTTGCTTTAGTACCACTGCAGGTTTCACCATTTCAGGCAAGGTTTGCTGGCCCATACACTATTGAGAGAAGTTTCAGATCAAAACTACTTAGTTTCTATTCCTAATCGGAGGACACCTACTCAGTTGTGTCATGTTAATTTGCTTAAACCACACAATGGTTGTGACCTGGGTGGAGTGTTCAATTCTGTCTCTCTGAAGGTGGGTGCTAGTCATGGAATGATTCTGTAATTTCAAATTTTGTTCCTTTGAAGCAAGATTAGATGTTGACAGTATGATTGATGTTGTAGTTCGTCGTTGCCTCTGGCTTCCAAGTATGCAGCCAGAGGGATGCATTTTGTTGTGGTCCAGTAGGTTATAGTGGGTTCGGGGTTCCCCTTGTTGGGTCCCCTGTTTTAAGGGGGGGGGGGTGATGCCCTGTGGGGTCATGAGTGGGTGTGGTCTCTCTCTCTCTTGTGGCTCAAGAGCTGATTGTGATAACTGAAAGCACCTGGGCCCTGTGTCTTGAGTGTAGGCTATTTGTAACCTTGCTCTCTCATTCTGCAGGTAGCTGCTGTCGAGGCCAGGTCAGACCTCCCTGTGGGCCGGCTCCCTGGTTTCCCCTTTAGTTTGGTTTTCTTTGGTTGGACTATTGCTTAGTGGTATTTATCTTGTTTTTGCATATTACAACACCTTCACACATGCATTCATGCGACCATCATCCTGCACAGACACTACTGAAACCACAGACTACATCCCTCATACTTTAATTATGTTAATTCGAAATAACTATTGCTTCGGCGTATTTCCGTTAAATAAACACATGTTAACAGTTTACCATGGTGTGTCTCCCTTTTGTTGTGGCCTTTTGAGCCCAGTCATAACATGCATTAACGTGTGCTCATCCCTAGTTTTAAAGTTCAAAAGACGCATTGTTTTTCTCATATTGTCCATTGCTTCAGTACCTCTATTCACCCTCTGTATGAGCACTCTATTGTTTACTTGTAGCTGTCGCTAACTTGTTAGCTCAGTTAGCTGTGCAGCTAGCAGCCCTATTAGCTGATTTTGTCCAACAAGCTCTCTGTCCAGCAGGAAAACAAAACCATAAATTGCATAGAGGTGAGGCAAAGCAGTTGGAGGACATCAGAAAGAAAGCCAGAAAAAAATGACCTTTACTTCATAACCGTAAAAGCACTTTCTGCAAGACATACTGAACAACCTCCAGCTCTAGTTTGATGGAATGACCGCTGCTACACAGATCACTCTGTGACGTCATTTGCACATTTACTGAAAGACTGAGCAGGACAAAAAGATTTTTTTTTCTCATAGTTTGGGGGTCTTTAGACACACTGGGGACACACACTTAGGTTGAAATACATGAAATGGTGGTTTTTGTATAATATGGGACCTTTAAAAGAATAAATAGGACAAACATAATCAACCAAATAAAATTAAAATAATTGGTTAAATTAAACGGTCACATTACAACGTATGTATGGCGGCACAAGAACAGGCACTCAGTACACGATCAATAGAGGCTGGGGTCTACCACACCAGGCAGGACCCCAGGTGCAGCCTCTGGTCCAGGACCCGAGCTTGAGGATGACACATACCACCCAGCAAGGGGTGAGAGGGGGAGTGTGTGTGTGTGTGTACATTCTTCATGCTTTAAAGGTTCAGTGTGTAAATTTTAGTGACATCTAGTGGTGAGAGTTCCCCTATCCAAGCGAGTTGTATAGCTACGGTTCCTGAGACGGGACAGAAGATGTCCTCTGTGAGATTGCAGAAAGTTGCCAGTCAAGAAATTAGGTTTCTTTAGATAGATATTTTAAGAAATTATATTTACTTACTTATTAAGTAAAAACACGTGTTTTTTTTATGGATCTTATTGTTATTTGTTCATTAATAAACAACAGCCACATTGAGAAATTAAGTGCTACAGGATGTTTCATACTCCTGTAATACAGTATTTTACAACTTGGGAGGATTGGCTCATCTGGACTAACATACCAAAGTAAATGACATTTCACATCTCTGAAACACTGTCACATCTAGTGCATCAAGTATGGCCACTGACAGATAACAAGAAAATGTAAGCCTCACTGTTTCTGTACCACAGTCCATTATAAACCACATAATACATGAAGTTTACAAAGGCATTGTCAGGTGAAGATCAAGGCTCCTCTGGCTTTGCTTAATTAATTCGATAAGCAATTTGCAAATCTTACCAATATGTGTTT
>NC_060160.1:24182247-24201875 GCF_021292245.1 Micropterus dolomieu | reverse complement strand
CATATTACAACACCTTCACACATGCATTCATGCGACCATCATCCTGCACAGACACTACTGAAACCACAGACTACATCCCTCATACTTTAATTATGTTAATTCGAAATAACTATTGCTTCGGCGTATTTCCGTTAAATAAACACATGTTAACAGTTTACCATGGTGTGTCTCCCTTTTGTTGTGGCCTTTTGAGCCCAGTCATAACATGCATTAACGTGTGCTCATCCCTAGTTTTAAAGTTCAAAAGACGCATTGTTTTTCTCATATTGTCCATTGCTTCAGTACCTCTATTCACCCTCTGTATGAGCACTCTATTGTTTACTTGTAGCTGTCGCTAACTTGTTAGCTCAGTTAGCTGTGCAGCTAGCAGCCCTATTAGCTGATTTTGTCCAACAAGCTCTCTGTCCAGCAGGAAAACAAAACCATAAATTGCATAGAGGTGAGGCAAAGCAGTTGGAGGACATCAGAAAGAAAGCCAGAAAAAAATGACCTTTACTTCATAACCGTAAAAGCACTTTCTGCAAGACATACTGAACAACCTCCAGCTCTAGTTTGATGGAATGACCGCTGCTACACAGATCACTCTGTGACGTCATTTGCACATTTACTGAAAGACTGAGCAGGACAAAAAGATTTTTTTTTCTCATAGTTTGGGGGTCTTTAGACACACTGGGGACACACACTTAGGTTGAAATACATGAAATGGTGGTTTTTGTATAATATGGGACCTTTAAAAGAATAAATAGGACAAACATAATCAACCAAATAAAATTAAAATAATTGGTTAAATTAAACGGTCACATTACAACGTATGTATGGCGGCACAAGAACAGGCACTCAGTACAAGATCAATAGAGGCTGGGGTCTACCACACCAGGCAGGACCCCAGGTGCAGACTGTGAAGGATGCCCCTGAGACAGTACAGCACATAACAGCAGGGTGTAAGATGCAGCCAGGAAGTGCATACATGGAACGCCATAAGCAGGGAGCTGCCATAGTGTACAGGAACATCTGCCATGAGCTGGAAGTCCCAAGGTCAAAATGGAAGACACCTCCTAAGGTAGTTGAGAATGACTGAGCTAAGATCCTGTGGGACTTCAAGATCTACACTGACAAACTGGTGATGGCTAACCAACCAGACATCGTGTTGATCGACAAACAGCAGAAGAAGGCTGCAGTGATAGATGTGGCAATCCCAAGCGACAGCAACATCAAGAAGAAGGAACATGAGAAGCTTGAGAAATAACAAGGGCTGAAAGAGGAGCTAGATAACATGTGGAGAGTTAACAGCAACAGTGGTGCCAGTGGTAATTGGAGCACTGGGGGCCGTGACTGCCAAACAGGGAGTGTGGCTACAGCAGATTCCAGGTAAAACATCAGAGGTCTCTGTCCAGAAGAGTGCAGTCCTAGGAACAGATAAGATACTGCGCAGAACCCTCAAACTCCCAGGCCTCTGGTCCAGGACCCGAGCTTGAGGATGACACATACCACCCAGCAAGGGGTGAGAGGGGGAGTGTGTGTGTGTGTGTGTGTGTGTGTGTGTGTGTGTACATTCTTCATGCTTTAAAGGTTCAGTGTGTAAATTTTAGTGACATCTAGTGGTGAGAGTTCCCCTATCCAAGCGAGTTGTATAGCTACGGTTCCTGAGACGGGACAGAAGATGTCCTCTGTGAGATTGCAGAAAGTTGCCAGTCAAGAAATTAGGTTTCTTTAGATAGATATTTTAAGAAATTATATTTACTTACTTATTAAGTAAAAACACGTGTTTTTTTTATGGATCTTATTGTTATTTGTTCATTAATAAACAACAGCCACATTGAGAAATTAAGTGCTACAGGATGTTTCATACTCCTGTAATACAGTATTTTACAACTTGGGAGGATTGGCTCATCTGGACTAACATACCAAAGTAAATGACATTTCACATCTCTGAAACACTGTCACATCTAGTGCATCAAGTATGGCCACTGACAGATAACAAGAAAATGTAAGCCTCACTGTTTCTGTACCACAGTCCATTATAAACCACATAATACATGAAGTTTACAAAGGCATTGTCAGGTGAAGATCAAGGCTCCTCTGGCTTTGCTTAATTAATTCGATAAGCAATTTGCAAATCTTACCAATATGTGTTTTGTTTTATTTTTTCAAAATACAACAGAAACACAAAGTAGTACTGACATAATTTCAGCTTGTGGTAAAACGGTGCAACGTTTTCTCTGAGATATTACAGTTTCACAGTGAGGACCTGATTCATTTTCAAGCAGTGTTTTCAGTAATTACTCAGTGCTTGGGGACAAATATCAAAAAACTTTTTAACAGTGAGAATGTTTGTCATGACCTGTTCCTAATTAACAGTGCTCTGCAAAAACATTAAGGGGCAACCAAGGATTCCTTTTTGTTTTTTTAATGTGCAATCGTGTAATCAAAAGGTAAATGAACCCATGCTTAGTAATGTTCAAAAAATGATATGATTACATATTCAAAGCATATTATGATTTTGGAAAAAATCATACATGTAATTGTGAATGAATGGGCCTTAAAAGCTTTGTCCCTGGTCATTTGGAAAGTCATCAGTTCTTAGTCACTTTGCACATGCAGAAGGTGGGCGAAACTGGATGACAGATCCACATCTTGCTCACCACGGTTGAATCATATCTCTCATTCCCATTTGGCAGCACACAGTGCTTAGCTCGTCAGTGGGCCAAGTGCGTTTCTGCATGCATGAATATTGGTATGATATCTGAGGGTGGAAAAATGTGAGGAGACAGCTCTGAAACTTATGTCTATGTTAGTTTCCCTGAGTGTGTAAAGGATGCAAATGTATGTATGGAACCAGTTTTTGAAAATATTCTCAAACATAGCAATATGTGTGCAGGGACACATACACATTTGATTTCAAGCCCACTTGCAAAATGTAAGCCCA
Source organism: Micropterus dolomieu (assembly GCF_021292245.1). NCBI lineage: Eukaryota > Metazoa > Chordata > Actinopteri > Centrarchiformes > Centrarchidae > Micropterus > Micropterus dolomieu. The sequence goes on along the minus strand of NC_060160.1, from coordinate 24,198,949 downwards.
CAATGTACTATTTGTGATACAGGTTACAAAACAGCCAACAAGAGATAACTTATTGAAAGAAATTACCCATATGCTACAAAAGGTTGTTAAAAGCTGTATGAATATCGGTAGTTACTAAGTGAAAGGGGCAATTAATGCAAACGTGAAAGTTAATGTGTTTGTTTGCATCCTTGAGTCAGACCAACTGTGCTGGTCCCAGCTCTGTACAACTTGAAAGCCTCCGCTTATGGTCAGCTGAACACACTGCATCATTCCACCCATGCAACATAGATGGAAAGGAAATGAGCTTTCACTGCAACCGTGAACTTCTCAATGTCTGCACATTCCATCAGCCCTCAAAGTCTCCAGTGGCGATAAGCTATTGCTATCAATGTTTTTTTTTGCCAAATGACGAGTTCTAAGCATGAAAACCATTAGACTTGCTGGCACTAAGTGGTTAGGAACAACTGCTTCTATGATTCCTTTGAAGGCAGCTGCCTCCTCAAGTGGACAGCCATGCCTTTTAAAGGCACCCTAATGCAGCCTTGATGCCACCTCATTAGATAAGGCTCCTTTTTAAGCATTCAGTCCAACATCTCAGTTGACTGATAGCTTGTTCAATCTGCGTTCTAAGTCTCATAGTAAGTTAAATACTGTAGACTTAAATATTTAAGGAGATTAAGGGGGTCTCTGTTAATGGAGAGAGGGCTATATGGTAATGCAGTGGGGATGCTGAACATAATAGTAGATTATATGATAATTCATTGCATAATAGTAGATTACATAATAATAGATTATAATAGAATATTTCAGAGGAACTTTACTACAAAATTGGTTTGTCACATCCACAAAAAACAATCAAGACATTAATGAAAGTTGCTTAAATAACTACATGTTATACCACCACACTGCACTCAACAAAGATATGTGTAGGACCTACAGTAGGTGAGTACAGACTGCAATAGGACCATAAAGATTTACTATAGGTCATCTTAACTTTAGTTTGAGTTCACTTTCTGGTGTAGGTATACAGATTTTCCTTGCCAGTGTATTTACAGCCATAATACTAAATAGAACTGACATAAAATCATTTTTTGGAGAAGCTATTCAGCGTTGTTTCCAGATACACTTTTCAGTACTTTTAACATGCTGTCCACTGACTGTGACAGGCTGGGTTAAGAAATTTAAGGTTTCTAATACCGAATGCCATCCCAAACTCATCCATCTTCTGCAGACTTGAGAAGAGTTATTTTAGCATTCATTTAATAGTATATACTGATACTCAAACATGGGCTCAAATGCAGCAGCCATGTGTGACACTGGTACATGTTCTCTGTGGCCTATTAGAAAGCATTTCATCCAAAGAAGAGCAACAGCACTGTTGTCACTAACAGGCTTTGCAGGCAAACGTGTGGTTTCAGGGTTTAACAGGTTTCACTAAAATTTCAAAACAAAACTTTTACAAAGAGAAGTGAGTGCGTTTGCTCTAAAATCAATATGTGAAATGGCTTCTTATTTCTTAGAGACAGGGACCATATAGGAGCACAGTGTGACTATCCCAAAAATGCTGAAAAAGTCAGTTTTCCCAGTTGTGGTGTTTACCTAGACTATAGCTGTCACACTGCGTATGTGAACAATGTTGTGGTAAAAGCTACTATATTGATCTGATAACATCGGCCTGTTCAACTTGTGCACTTAAGATAGAATTGCAGCCCTAAAAACAGTTCCTTATTTGATTTTAAATGCCATAGGTTCAGTATGTTTCATGGTTTTTTAGCTGTTCTTCGTGAACATTTTTTTACCAAGTTAACCTGCCCTGGCCTGGTTTACTATATGTTAATATAGTCTTAATTCTACGTGGGATCTTTGAATTACAATTTTAATGTAGTCCAGATAATTAATCTAAAATTGAAAGGGGAACTTTGGGTGGGGTGCTGGTCAGGTTTATTGTTTTTTGCATTGATGTTTTTTATTTATGAGCTATAACATGATTAATTGTAGTTATACTGCTATGTGACCTTCCTGGTGCATAGAATTGCTGAATTAAACCACACTATGTTCACATGCACAAATAAACCACGCAGAAGTGTTTACTTGTGGTGATCTTTTAGTATAATCAGAAAAGAAATGTGTTTGCATGGTAGTGTTCATAGCTTTAATGTGATAAAAATATCATTCATGTATACTGACCGATGTAGCTCTGATGACTCTGATCGAGTAAAAACTGTGGAAGAAACTGGTACATAGAAAGATGATTATACAACACTCTGGTTCACTCCTCCAGAGCCTAGAGTGAGAAGTCATTTGAAAGTGACCAAGCCCCCTCAAACAACAATTTAGCAAGCCACAGGGATGAGTCTACATGAGGTCTGTCCACAGGGAGGGAAGGACAGATGGAGGCAAAGATAGAGACAGAGAGAGGGGATGAGTGGTAGGAGGGCTGACCCTTAATTTTTTTTCTCTGAGCAAAATTTTAGGGAGGGTATTACAGCAGTAATACCTCAACTGCTATTGCACCCAGCCCTGTTTTTGACAGCAGCAATTTTCACATGAACTCTACATTTGTGTAAGCCCCCTCCACTCCTCCCAGAGTAAAAGTGTGCACTATGCACCAAGAGTTGTCCTGCTATTAAAGCTGTTATTTCTTGGTTCGTGGGCTGACACAATGTTGTGCAAACCAAAAGTATGAGGCAATTAAATGTGAAAATACAAAATATCCAGCTGACAAGGTTCTTCCTCCCTGAGCCCTGTTGTCATCTTCTCTGTCTAGTCCTTAAAGGTTTAAGTCAAATCTGGAATTAAGCTTACTTAGCATTAGCCTATTAGATTTTGTAACAGTTTGGAAACCACTAAGTCTGTTTAAACTATTAAAAAAGCAGTACATCATTTGTTGAAACTGTGGATTTCCAATCAAGACAGACGAAAAATAGTGCTGAGGCAACATTATGTGTATTTAAACACCTCTTTTCCTCTTGTGGTACATATAATTAATATGATTAATAATCGATTCTGCTTATCAGACTTAACAAGGTGTTTTAAAATGCTTGTGCTGTGTTTTATATTTCCAAGTGGGTTTGGATTAATAAGAGTGTAGTAAAGTGGGTTTCAAGATTCACTTTAGTTCAAATGTTAAGTAATTGCAATATGATAGCCCTTGTTGAAATATATTTCAAAGCTTGTTTTCAGAGTTTCTCTGTTGATGCTCATTAATTTTTTATTAAATAAATGCCTCCACAGATCACAGATGTCCTGGCAATAGCAGAACTTGTGACCAGCACCTGGAGGGTATCCCAGAGTTCACATGGAGCATTGTGGCTGCCGGTGACCTGCTGGAGGAAAGAAACGAGAAAGCAAAGAAGTCAGGAAGTCCCCAGGGGTGGGAGGAAGGTAAGAACGAAGGTATCACATTCCCCCGTTGCACGGGAATTTCATTCTTCAATATACTTTCTCAATTTACCACCTCTTATACTTCTCTGGCCATGTTGAACTTTATCATTGCTTTTTCCAGTTTTGCCATGGCAAGCTTTTTAGGTGCTGTGCAGTATGGGGTACCACTCTGTTTGATGTATGCTACTGTTGGGGATTAGGGGTAAATTTTTTATTAAATAATGTAATAAAAACTATTATAACTATTATTTAATGATTTATAATAAGAATATAAGTTAAAGTTATAACTTAAAGTTATATTCTTGCCTGGCACAGCTCTTAAATAAGAGAAAATTGATAGCCAATTGCCTAATTCAGTCTCATTAAATTTACATAACAATTAATTTGGCATTCAGATTAATAATGGAATTAGTAACTATAACAAAATTACCATTAATACATAGCTGGTTGAAGGATTTTCAGCCAAAGGAAGGTGAACAAGGGGTTCTCTGTGTGTGTGTGTGTGTGTGTGTGCGTGTGCGTGTGTGCGTGTGCGTGTGTGTGTGTGTGTATGTGTGTGGTTGTGTAAAGGCCAGATCAGAAGTAGATTTATGTTTATGTGTAAAACGTTATAGCCAAGTTAAAAGTAGTTAGTTGGCATGCAAAGACTGTGTGTCTGTGTGAAGCATAACATTTCAATAACAATTTAGCGGTGGCTGAGAACTATTGTTAACAATGAAACTTCAGTGAAAAAGACAATAATGTACATTTACAAAAGCTACTTGCGATGGACTGGCGACTTGTCCAGGATGTACCCTGCCTTTCGCCCGATGACAGCTGGGATTGGCTCCAGCCCCCCGCGACCCTGTACGCTGGATAAGTGGTTGAGGATGGATGTATGGATGGATACTGTGGTGTATAACATATGTGCATTTGACCATTACAGTTTAAAATAGCACTGTAGCAGCAGGACAGAGGGTCAGTGACCTCTTAAGGGGGAGTAATGATTGGTGGTTATGTAGGGACTGAACCCTTCAATAGAATTTGACCTCTGACCCCTCGTTTTGTTACCTCAGAGTAGTACTGTACCCTTCTATGGGTTGGAGCTCTATTTTGCAGACTCTGACCCTTATATGGTATTTGGCAGATACCTAAACATGTCCTATATAAGCTGTGTTTGACACCACAATACAAAAGCTAAAAAGTCCAGTGCTTAGCCAAGTTAACGTTAAGCTGTTTGAAGCAATGTAATGCCCAGTACATAAGGAAAAAAGTTGCTTTGATGTCACCAAAACAATCTCACTTTGATGACTTTAAGAAAACCTCAAATTTGAATACCAAAAGAATGAAGCAGTATGGCACCTGTGCTATTAGATACTTTCATAAGTTTTCTCAGGTAAAGAGCAGAATATCGTTTACTGAGCCAGTAGTCTGCGACATCTTGTAGGCCCCTGCCTTCAAATCTTCCATATCCTCTAGCATCATTCATTTTCATGACTTGGAAGATGAGAAAACTGTTTCTGTCATCTTATCTCCTGAGGTGATGGTGAAATGGAGGCAGAGGGGTCTATTTATTTCCTTAAATGTTTTTTTTTTCCTATCATGAGCCACAAGTCTGAGACCAGATGGGTGGAGTGCTGGATGAAATTGGAAAACTGAAATATATTGACTGGTAAGAGAAAGCAGTAAGTGTGAGTGGACTGGAGAAATATTTTATGTCTGTTCTGTATATCTACTTTAGTTGTAATTGAAGGCAGAGAGAGAGAGAGTGTGTGTATGTGTGTGTGTGTGTGTATAGGGGTGTGTAGGGGTGTGTGTTGGCTCAGCTCAGTGGCTGAGGTGTCACCAGTATGATTGATATGATTCAAGAAATGGAGGTAAGAGCAGCAGTTCCATGCCTAGCAGCCTTGATTGGTGTACAAATATTTTCACATCGTCTTTTAGTCTTGAAAATAATCTTTAATGTATGATTAGATTTGCATACATTCTTAGGATATGGATCTATTAACTCTTGATAATAAGGACACACAATATTTTCCCATTCCAGCAACCAGGATTACTTCCCAATTAAAATACCTTGACCATACAAAATTATTAACAAAACGTGTTTCTCTTCCCACCTAAAGTGATTATTATTGAGTTAATTTTATAGATACTAAATCCCCAAGATCGGAGGGATTCAATTAAAAATGTATATATGCACATATGCACACACATTAAAGAGATTATCTGTACATGAAATTAAAGGGGACATTATCCCTGACCATGTAACAGCCATAGTTAAAGTCATTCATATAAATGTGCAGAAAACCCCCAAATCTGATCGTGACTGAAGGTAGGCGATGCAGAGTACAAAGGAAATATATGTGCATAATCATGTTCAAGCCCTCAGTTAGCCACAATACATTTGGCGTGTTTTGAATAATTGAGCTGGGCTAGCTGCTGTCTCCACACATTTCACTGGCACTTGCATTTTAAAATGGATGGAAATAAGGGATGAATACTTAATGGCTGTGATCTGTGGAATTGCTAGAGCTGTTTTCAACAGTATCTAAGTCATCCGCTCTAAGATGTTCAACTTTGAAGCTTGTAAACAGGGTTTCTTTTATCCAGAGGTGCTAGTAGTTAGCTTTAAGTTGTGCAGACACAAGCGGATTAATAATTGAGGTTAACTAGATCAAGCACAAGTCCAGCTACCATAAACAGAGGCTTATCAGTGCTATTTATTGATACCTCTATGCTGGATATATTGATGCCCACTAACAAATAATTAATGCCCTTTATAGTGTAAAGAATAAAGTAATACCATACTACTAAGGAGCCGAGGTTCCATTCCCACTGTGGCTGTCTGCAATCTAAAATGTTTCCTTATTCTGTAGATTCCACTACGCTTTGGCTTTGATTAGGTGATGTGTGAAAAAAAATGTGGCTTTAACGCACACATTGTCAGTCGTTATAGTGATGTCCCTTGCCATCATTGGCTTGTGACTGCAGCACACAGTGTGCACCCTGCTCGTCCCCTAAGGCTCATATGTGGAGGCGGTTAGCCACATTAGTGCTCTGGGTAAAGTATATAATGAGAACAGCATGAGGCATCGGGGCCCTTGGCAAGGCAATTAACATAAAAGACAATGCTTAACATTTAGATCCAGAAAAATCATAGCAGTAAACGTGGATTGGTTTGACACATTAGCTCTTTCTGTTGTGAGAGGGCACTGTGAAGTGTTTTTCCACAATGGCTGGCTAACAGGTGGTGACACACTGCAGCAATTGTGGAAGGAGGTAAAGCTCAAGCAATATACATCCACTCAATCACACCATGCAAAAACGATCTCAGCGCCAAATGCGTCTTCTGTGACACTAATCGAGTTGATTGAAAACGAGTCACCTCTGTCGAGGACAATCTAGAGAGATTTTGAATTAAGACGCTGTGGAAGAAGCAAAGCAAAGATAGAAAATTATTTGAATGTATTTGGCTTCTCCTGTGCCCTTTCGCGCAGAGCGGGTCATCTCAATTCCATGTCTGCCCCCAATGTCTCCTGCCAAAGACAGTGTGAATAAGATTACACATTGATTTCTCGCTCTCACACACAGAATAGAAAAGCATGAGTAGGAGCTCGGAGCTGACTGGCAGGAGTAGATATCCAGTAGGACGCTGTTTGCTGGAGCCGTTGATTTGTTTGTTTGTAATAGAGTTGCCCCCTGGGCTGTTTGTCTTCTGCCAACTCAGGGAGTCATCTGGATTTTCTTAGCTGGGCTGAGCAATATATGATCTAGGATAAAAAGGCAAAATGTATTGGGAGGTTTGGCTTACAGAAGCTAATGTTCAGTGGTTTTAATGTTAGTATAGATCTCAGTCTTCATTTAAAACCGTATTTTTACCAACTGTGGCAGACGTTGAAGGAGCCATATATCTGGCACAGACATGCGTCTGTGAACACAGACATCTAAAACAGAAAACTATAGTATTTAAATAATTTGACTTTGAACTATGACTGAACAGGAGTCATAACTCAACTGTACATGTCAAACAATCATGACTAGTTGTCTGTGCTATGGTTTTAAATAATTATTCCTACATTAAAGGTAAAATGTACATTTTAAATATGTGGTTTAGTGCAAGATATTAAACTACCATAAAAGTAAACACAAGCACTGTAGTTTTGCATTGGACATTTTTTACTAGAATTGCATGTTAGAAAAGTGACATTAATCCCAGACTGGGCTAAGCTCTGCTCTAGTACAATAATATACAAAAATGAATAAAAAAGTTACTTTTTTAATGTGCCTTCAACTAACTATGATTTTTCTATGTCTCTTTCACATCATTGAACGTATCCTCTTGTTTAAATAATTGTTAGTAATTTTACAGAGAAAGATATAATCACCTACTCTTCGCATACATCATAAATTGCAGTATTATCCGTGTATCAATTGTTTTTCAAAACGTTACCTTTGTTACTCATTCTCATACACTAAAGCTGGGCAGTCAGAATGGTAGTGAGTACTGAAATCCAATCTGCAAACCTCAGGTACTAAATTTGCTAAAGATAGATAACTCTTTCAATGGTTGACCACTGACGTCTCAGCACACACATATGTAGGTGCAGCAGGTCTATTGTCAATTTTGTACTACGCAGTACTCAATTTTGTACTCACACTGTACCAGAAATATCAAAATGTAATGTTACATGGTAGAAATTAAACTAAATACACCTTATGGCACCACTCTCAAAGACAGGAAAATGATTCACTCCTGTGCAACATAGACAGGCATGTATTTAAAAGATAACAATTTGTTAAAACACAATGTAACTAAGCTTGGTTGCAGGTTAGGTAGGCTTTCACATCCCTGCTGTTGAAAATTAGTTTGGCGTGCTTGCTCCAAGAAGACTTCACGGCAGGGGAGACCTCCATCCCCAGGTCTGAGAGGTGAGCCGGTGAGAGTGGAAAGAGAGAAATCACAAGGTGAGCTAGAGTTTTGTGGCCCAGTTGGGGATAGTGCAGTAACAGAAAGTGATCGAAAGAGGGGTGCAGCGGTAAACATCATGTCTTGTGTTTCAAAATGAAAGGTTCAGTTAAAGTCACACAGTGAATGGATTAATCTATGAAACCCAGGAGCCTTGCACACTATGTTGAAAATATGCAATGTGCAATAACATTGTTGAATATTGTGATGACGATATGACTTGCGATAAATAAATATTGCAGTGTGCATATTAGCTATACAGTAATGTCAGCCTGGTTGACTTTAATACAGAACAGGAGTAGAATTCTACTATACTAATTCATTCACTATATTCACTCAATAATATCATGTCAGTAAATAAATATTCCTGATGTGAAAACACTGAGGGAAGTTTAGGAAGAATGAAAAACTCAGACATCGGTCAGTATTAGTTCTTCCTCCTGTCCTCTGTCCTTCTCCCTGCTGCTGCTGTTATTCACTGCCTGCAGGTATCGCTGGTAGAGAGACGAGCGGCTGGTTTGTCTCAGCCAGCAGCTAGTTTTACAAGAAGTTGCCAAATGTTAAGATTCATGGCAAACTAAGCTAAACAGTTAGGAAAGCTTTTGTTTTAGATTGTTTATAGCAATTTGCTAGAAGCTAAGCTAGCGTGCAACGCTTGCGTAAAACAGCAGCAGTGGATAAGAGCCTGCGGACAGAGCACATTAAAATATTGCTTTCTACATACTCATGCTTTCTCATTATGCATGTTGAACAGGCGCATTGATAAAGTATTGGCTTTTTACTCATGCAGGTTTTATTGCACGTACTCACAGTAATTTAGCGTAGTTGTTGTCAACTCGTGTAATGCCGCCACTGTGTGTGGAGGAGCTTAGCCCCAACACAGAGAGCAGAACAAAGGCTGCAGCATGATGATGTGGTACCTACACATACATAAACACCCACACTTGAAGGAAAGGATAGCAACTGTGTGTAGCTGGCTGGCATTCAGAAAAGTTTGTTTTTAACAATCTTGGCTAGCACAATTACTTGCAGATGATTTTTCATCATGTGATGCACAGTTCTTTTGGCTGAGTCACATAGACTCTATCAGCTCTTTAAGGTGAAAGTGTAAGCAGCAACATGGGGCAAAGCAAAGGCTACAGCTGGTGGGCACTTGAGCATAGCTGCACAATCTTTAGAGTCCCTTTTGCAGTGCCTCAGTGAGGCCTTTTGGGAATACCTTCCTGAGCCCTTTCATAGGGACAGTAAAGACCTGGGTTGACATTGCCCTTGCACAGTCCAGAAGACATGAATTGGTAAAGAACACTGCCGGTGATCCTTATATATTAGAAACTCCACACACAGTTGCTTTCACCTCTAGCCAGTGACATTGCATCTGGACAGATCAATGGTCCACTCGCCACGCAGTAAGGAAAGCCATCCAATGCCTTTTTCTGCACCGAGAACGCTTCCTATCTGAGCAAATAATCATGAACCATTACTTTGGATGAGAAGCAGTTTGTTCTTCTTATCTGTTTTTTGGAGTTGAAACATAAAAGCCCTGGCATTTGAAGCAAGACAGTGCTTTGGTTTGGCCCCTCCATCTGCAACCTGACCTCTTAAGCATGGCAAAAACCAGCACACAGGAAAAATGACTACCTCCATGGCAACACACTTGGCCTGTTAGACGTGTGTGGGTGGGGGGGGGGATTGAACAGTTGACAGTTATAGAAAATAAGTCTTAGCTCACCGGCAAACCTAGCTCACCTAGACCACAGATTGAAACAATGGAGGGATTGTTGAGACTGAACATTTTGACCCATGACCTTCTGTACATATAACAAACCCTCCATATGGACATGGAATAACTGCAATACTTGTACACAAGAGCTGTTATGATTTCTGCTTTTGTAGTTTAATGAAAACCTAAGGTAGCAATTCAGCTCCATAACCTTTAAACACACTGACTGGGGTAGCACAAGTGAGGCACTGACTTATGCAGGGGTGGCATGAAGTTAGGGCTGCACAATTAGTAGAAATTTTATCAAAATCTAGATGTGGCCATGTATCCAAATTACAGAAACTGCAGTTTTTTGATTAAGGTAAAATGTGTGAAAATAACTTATAACCAAGTTACATTATAACCAAGTAAAAATGATCATTGTCACTAATAGTGAATCATGATGTAAAGGTGATTAAAAGGTTTTTACCATATTGTGCAGCCCCACATGATGTGAATGCATGTTTCTGTATTCACTTCTGATATCTAGTTTAATTACTAACATTACAGTTTCTTACATTCATGTGTTTAAAATGTTAATTTAAAAGATAAATAGACCTACCAATCACACCAAAACAGTGGCACTATCCAAAGTTAATACAAAGCTTCCATAAATTACTCTTTAAGTTCTCAAAAATAAATTGTACCTCCAAAAATAGTCTACGTGCAAGACAAAAAAAATGCACACTCAGATGTAAACTCACAATGTAAAGTACCAACAGAATTGAAATAAAGAAACCTGTGAGGACTGAAAATAGTTTATTTTGTAGTAATAGTGTATATACAAATACAAATACAAATCTTGTACAGAAAATATGTATGAAATGCTACAAAAGCTACTAGCTGCCTCTGGCAACACACAATACCTTTTAAAACTAACTTAATTCACCTGTTCACGTGTTGACTTGCAAATACTTTTATAAAAATGAATATGTTAGAAATTAAATCCGTCAAACAGTTGGTTCAGACTAAGGCCCGTGCTACCTCAGGACACTAAGTGGACACACCCTTGACACCGAACTTGTTGGCTTTCAGAGACAGCAAGGTCAATGAATCTTTTTGTATGATCCAGAGAAAAAAAGCAACATACAAAAACACATAGGCTTATCACAAACAGAAGAAAAATCTAAATGTTTGTGATTGCTCAGGAAAACTAGCAAATTGCTTTTCCTCAATCTCTCTCCTTTTTTCTTTATAACCAAGTAAGGAATATCTCCTGCATCGCTGACATGTTCAGGCTTGTGCACTGTAGTCACTCCAGGACTCCCTGCCACAACAGCTCCAAATTCCCTCTCATCTCCTCATGTAACCAGGACATGCTATTAAAATGCTGCTCACACCTGGGGAAGCAACTATAGCATGAAAAATGTCACTGAAGAATGTAATTACAGATATAAACAGTTTAAGTTTGAATGAATAACGAAGCCACTTACTTATTTCCAGGGGGAATCAGTGTGACATCAAATTAAATATAAAAGGACAATTTGTTGCGTTGTGTTCTTGCCTCCAGTTCGCTGTGCACCTCATGTTGTGCACATGCATTTTAAGAGGAAGGACAGTGGTCAGTCATTATAAGGAGATTAGTAGGAGATAATGGACTAAAACATACAGCACACAGTAGCAGTTTGATGTCAGGAAGGGCAGAGCACCTTATGCAGATTAAGGTTTAACGATGCACTTTACACTGAAAAGCCTCTTCATAGGAGTATACCTCAGGGAAGTGCGGTTTCTACAGAGAAAGCTGTTCTAAGAGAGGTGATGTTGCGATTAGCATGGTAACAAGGATTCATCTCAGCTAGTGCTGAACATGAAGGGCTAGGCAACCTGATGGTTTAAAATTAAAGCACTGCTGTAGTGACCTGTGGGTTAATATGTTCAGTTCTGTTGCACTTCTGACCAACGTTGCAATTACACATGTCAGCCATACCTATCTGTTGTGGAGTGTGGTACTGTGCTATACAGTGTGGAAACAGGCCATGCTGAAAGTATTAGCTGCCAGTTAAACTGCACACATTGTATCATGAGGGCAGCCCTATTCAATTAGTGGCCCGCGAGCCACATCCGGCCCAGAAGCAACCTCTGTGTGGCTCAGCATACATAAATCTGGTATGACAAAATAAGTAAACTACAAATATATATGTGTATGGTATGGAAGTAGTATCAAGTGAGCCATTTCGCGTCCTTCTGAGATTTTCACATGCACTGTACCAATCAAGCAGGATGTTTACAGAAGGAGCTACACTGCCAATCCTCTGCAATAAGGACTGCCTGACCTGCAGCATCTCCCCTCCTCTGTGTCGATGCAGAGCACCTCTACGCCACATACACACACGCACACACACGCTGTTAAGCTAAGTTTGCCACGTACATTAAAATCTGGCACATTGTTATGAACTCAGTTGCTGGCTGAGACAAACCAGCTCCTCGCTACCAGCAGCAGCAGAGGGAGGAGGAGGGAGACAGGAGGAAGGACTGGTACTGATCGATGTTTGAGTTCTTCATTCTTTCTAAACTTCACTCAGTATTATGATATCAGAAATGTGATTTTTCTTTGACATGTTAGATTTTTTTTAAGTGAGATATTAGTGGCTTTGCTGTTGTAAATACTGTAGCTGTTCTACAAACATCATTTAATGACAGTGTTTCCCCTAGGAGTGTGCTTGTTAAGGATATGTGGTGCTGTTGTTGACGCGGCACACAGATTTTTGCCTGTTTAGGCTCGTCATACTCTCAATTCCTCTTAAACATTTTTACTGCTAAAGTTACTGCCTCCTGATGGAGCTTGCTACAGTTAAGCTACATTCAGATATTGGGCGTCGAGACCATGGATACGGCCTTATGAAATCTGTTTCCATATTAATTCTTTCCCAAATTCCAGGTTTTCCTTTTCCGTGTTTTACAATTTAAACACATTTAGTCATCAGAAAAAGTGTGTAGTGTGTCATGTGAAGGATGAATTAATTTTTCAAATATTCAATTAGAAATATTACATATTGCATCATTATCAATGAATTTGATGTATCATGCAATATAGAATTCAAACGTATGCGCAATTATTTATAGGGACAATTCACAATAAATGTATTCATGCAAGAGTGGGATATTAAAATACTATAATACTATTTAATAGTAGACATGTATTGTGAATTGTCCCCTATCAAACAGGTGATTACTTGACAGCAGGGCCCAAAGTTAGCACCATCTACCAGCCAAATACTGGTAAAATATGCAAATGGCTAATAGATTTACTTCACTCACCAGACAAAAAAACAATGGTAATATATTAAGTGACTGGTACACTTTGAACATTCACTAGCCATTGGCTGGTGGATAAAAAAAGTTAATTTTGCACCCTGCTTGACATCCTCCACATGCTGCGGAACACAGTGGGTGTGAGTCTGAGGCTACATGGGCAACGCTCCTCCGTGTTTACAAAGCTTGACCAGCCGTATCTTTTTAATGTTAATACATATCTGAATCCACCCACAAAGTCACAAAGTCTACAACAAGTTTTCGTCTTGCATCTGCCGATGTGGTTTCACTTTTGAGAGTTGAAGGGAAGAGTTCTTGCTAGTATGGCGTCTTTGATATGATATATGATATTTGATACGTGTGTTTGTATGTGTATCTGTGTGTGTGGAGGAGACACTGAGCGCTAAGCCCCGCCCTCGCTGAAACACCAAGGACAAAGCCTGGTGTTTACAGCCTGTAACACCAAAACATAGTTTTTTGTTTGGCTTAAATCCTGTGGGCAAAAATGCTTATACTAATAGTGACATTTTGGCAGATTCCATGGTATTCCGCGTTTTACATTTAATAATATTTTTTTGTCCAATTTCCCAATTCCGGCAGGGGAACACTGAGTGATAATAAAATAAATTTTTTCCCCCAATTCTAATCCTGTTCTGAATGTATTCTTTTTTTTTTAAAGGTTCAGTGTGTAATATTTCTGTGGATCTATCAACAGAAATGCAGTATAAGATCCATGACTATGTTTTCAATGGTGTATAAAGACCTTACATAATAAACCATTATGTTTTTATTACCTTAGAATGAGCCATTTATATCTGCATAACTGCGGCTCCCCCCTTCCATGGACGCCGCCACGTTGCATCGTCACGTTTCTACAGTAGCTGAAAACGGACAGTGCTACTGAGTGTTCAATCCCTCTGCGTAACAACTTTTTTTTTTCTCTCCAACAAATGGATTCTGCAGTGAATGTTTCTCAGATCACAGCATGTGCTGCACTGCTTTTGTTTCGGTTTTTGATCCGCATCCATCAACCTACGGACGGGAATCACGTTTTCTAACGGCTCTTTCAGAGTCGTGTCAAGCAGGCTACAGACTCTTTCAATGTCATTTAGAATTTTCCAAAGTAAAAGCTCAGTTCAACTCCAAATAGTGCATTGCAGTAAACAAGCTTCTCGCGCAAAATCACTAAAGAGGAAGTGATTATGTGAGTAACTGTGGCTGTCATGACTGAGCTCTATTTCAGCACCGCTATCAAAGTTTCTATTTATTTATGGTTTTTGCCGCCATCAAAGCATCATAATCTGGCAGCGGGCCAGATATTATTGTTGGCGGGCAGTTTTGGGGAGGGTCCATAATCACAGAGAGAATGAATGAGTTTCCCTTGTCAGTGTTTGTATAAACTTTATCTAATGTGTGGTTAATAATGGACTGTGGTGCAGAAACAGTGACAATGTTTCACACTCTTACATTTTCCATGTTATCTGTCAGTTGCCAAGTCACAATAACATATGGTTTCACTGAATAATTAGGTAAATCCATCCCAGCAGACATCGGGCGCAAGGCGGGGTACACGCTGGACAGGTCGCCAGTCCATCGCAGGGCCACACATAGACAAACAATCGCTCACACCTAAGGACAATTTAGGGTCGCCAATTAAACTAGACTACATGTCTTTGGACGGTGGGAGGAAGCTGGAGCACCTGGAGAGAACCCACGCAGACACGGGGAGAACATGCAAACTCCACACAGAAAGGCCGGGGCAACCACGACCTTCTTGCTGTGAGGCGACAGTGCTAACCACCGCACCACCGTGCTACCCCTAATTAAGTAAATATAATTTCTAAATATATCTACCTAAAGAAACCTCATTTCTTGACTGGCCACTCTCTGTTGTCTCAGAAGAGACACCTTTTGTGCTGTGTCAGCCACCATAGCTGTCCTATGCTCTTTGAAAGGGTAGGGGGCAGTGGTAGACTGGACAGATGGTTGCAATTCACAACCTTCACCACTAGATGCCACTAAATCTTACGCACTGAACCTTTAAGGATTCAAAGGCAATTCAATTGACCCTTCGCTAAGCCCCGCCCCACTTAGTTACGGTTGCTAAGTCCGACAAACTGTCGGCGCTGCCACTGTTTATTACTGCACTCCCCGGAGAAATATTGTCAAATTAGTTGGAAAAGCGATCTCAGGAAGAAGAAGACAGTTTTTCAGTTGCATTATACATTTGAAGGTTGTATTCAGAAAGATAGATGCTACCGATCACACAGTACAAGTGAACCACCGCTTCCCCAGACGATTGAACCACCGCATTCCCTGACGATTGAGACAAAAGACATCGATATGAACGATCAACATTGTTCCTGTAAAGCTGGGTAGGTCTCTATTCATTATTACAATCATTCAAAAGCAGAACAGTAGGACTTTTTTACGTTCCATTGAGTAGGAAGTTAGCTAGCGTTAGCTAACGCTAGCTAACATGACATTAGGAACAATCCACAGCCGACATTTTTCTGCCTTTATTTTAGGTTTTGGAAAGAGAAGAAAACTCTCTTAGATTAGAGTCAATGGAGCACAGCCATGAAAGTGTCGGACTTCAGTTAGAGCGAGTCCTATACTGCGCTGTGATTGGCCAGCTGTGTATTTGGGGCGTGGCTTAGCGAAGGGTCAATTGTAATGAAAACCGATAAGAAGTATCTATAAGAGTGTATCAATAATCATAATAATATCCCATCCCAACTTGTGAAAAAATGTCCGGCCCATGTCCTGGTTATAAAATCTGGCCCAACTGAATAGCCCTGCATTAGAGGTTTGAATCCAACTCATCACCTTTGTCATACTCTCCTATTACTTCGGGTCATTATAATCATTTAGCAGTATAGACTAGTTAACACAGTTCTAGCAGAGCAAGATGTGAAACGTACCTTGTTTAGACATACCTAGCAGCATGGCTGGTTGGACGCCAGGACTCCCTCCAGTCCTTTTCCAGTCCTTTTAAAACGGCTTGCGTGAACCCACTTTTAAAGAAACCTGGTTTAGATCCCTCCCTCCCACATAATTTTAGACCAATTTCAAAACTGCCTTTTATTGCAAAGATTCTAGAAAGAATTGTGTCCAAACAGCTGCTCACTGTGCTGGAAAATAACAAATTATTTGAAAAGTTTCAGTCTGGTTTTAGGAAGTACCACAGCACTGAGACTGCCCTGCTTAAAGTCACCAATGACCTTTTAATGTCTGCTGATGAAGGTATGTGCTCAGTCCTTGTACTCCTGGACCTTAGCGCTGCTTTTGACACCATTGATCACAACATCATGTTAGACAGACTGAGGCACTGGGTGGGGATCTCTGGTACTGCTCTAGAATGGTTTTCATCCTAC
>NC_060160.1:24172241-24182147 GCF_021292245.1 Micropterus dolomieu | reverse complement strand
AAAGAAATATGACCACATTACTCCTATTTTAGCTTCATTACACTGGCTCCCAGTATGTTTTAGAATTGACTTTAAAATTCTATTGATCACTTTTAAAGCTCTTCATGGTCTCTCGCCTTGTTATATTTCTGACCTTTTAGTCCCATACGCACCAGCACGTACCTTGAGATCCTCGGGCAGAGGTCTGTTGTCTGTTCCAGAGTCTCGACTGAAAACTAAAGGGGACAGAGCGTTTGCTGTCAGGGCCCCGAGGCTCTGGAACAGCCTGCCCGAGGAAATCAGGTCGGCTGAGTCAGTGAACTCTTTTAAGTCCCTTCTTAAAACATACTTTTATAGGAGAGCTTTTCCCGATCTTATTTTACTTTATTTTATCCCTTTTATTTTATTGTATTTTACTAATTTTATATTAAATTTTCATGCTCTTATCTTTTTTTTTTTTGTATTATTCTTTACACTTGTTAAAGCACTTTGTAACTTGTTTTTGAAAAGTGCTCTACAAATAAGGATTATTATTATTATTATTATTATTTTCCTTTCAACCATAGTTTCTCAGAAACATCAAACTGCGATACCTCTCTGCTAATGAGCTGGTATAGATATGGTATCTTTCTCTTTTCATCAATGAGTAACATTGAAGGCTTTTCCAAGCCTAGAGGTTACTGCATCATGGAAACCCAAGAGATTTTGAAAGACCAGTTTTTAATCCATCTACAAACCTTGAAGGCCTGGCCCTAGCGTGCTTTCTGCATCCCTTCCACCTTTGTTGTCAAGTATGTCATCAGAGGATCTGACAATCGTTCTATTGGCCATAATCCAGCAAATGGCCCACCTTTGACCCTGCTTCTTTAATGAACTATCCTGCACTATAAAAGCAAGGTCAATGGATTGTATCGGACTACATTGAGCACATCACTTTTTACTTGCTGTTTGGTTTCACACACTACCCTGATTGTCTGAAGTTGAAACTTAATTACCGTGGCCCTGAATGAACAGCACAATTATCTCATCTCTATTTAATGGCTTTAAGGAGACAACAAGAAATTTGTGTCTGCCTCATATGGTTAGCTGAAATGTTATGGACAATTGTAAAATTGCATGTTACTCTTGTGAAACACTGGGAGCTAAAGAAAGTTTTGTGTCAAAAAATGAAAATGTCTTTTTCTGGCCTCCATAGATTCATCAGCTTTTAACTCCAGCAGAGGCTGACATCCTTCCAGGCAAACTATCTCCAGGGATAATAATTACCTGTGTAAGCTATGGAGATGCTGTCATTCTCTATCCTATCATTCTCTTGCGCGTTTAATGAACTACAGTTAAAAGACAAATAAAACCGAAGGAAACAATTACAAGTACAGCATACCTTTCAAAGACAGGGAAAAAAAAATCTCATTATCCCAATGTTCTTATGTAATTAGGATAGGTCTGTAGATTATCCAATTAGTATTCCTCTGTTGCGTTGTTGACATCTCTCCCAAAGCGTGTCTATTGTGTATGTGCGTATTATGTATGCATGTGTGTATTGTTTTGTAAAAGAGCCTACTTTGGTTCCAATTGTCATAAATGCCTTAAGGGTGAAGGAGAATTCTCCCTTTGCTGTCCCCTGTGAAATGCATAATTGACTCACAATAAAATGTCAAAAGTCACTGCATGGTGGCAGTTACCTTGAATTCTAACCATTACAGAACACTTGGATTGATGGTAGTATACACCTTTAAAAGTATGGAATTTGCACACAGCAAAGCATGTCTTACTTTGATATTAGGTAAACCTATTTTAACTGCCAAACGCTTTTCACTTAGTCTTAAGTGGATCCTTAAAGGTCAGATCGATTGGTTTCTTGAGGCTCGGTGTCTTACTCAGTCATACTCAGTCCCATACCCATATCCTTCCTCCTGCCAAGTTACCTGTCCTTACTCAACCAATCAGCCTATTGATCCTGACCTGAACATGAGGGCGATGAGGGTGTGTGTGTAATGTTGAAATAAGCGGGCTCAGACTCGTACTCATCCATGGAATTTCCTGGGATTGGCTAAATTGTGCACTGGAGCTCAACTCATTTGTACAATTAGAGTAAACTCATGCCAGCAGCAGTTCAGAGAAATTAGTTCCTGGAGGTCAGGAGGTGAAATAATGTTAGGTAGAGCGGTGGAGTGTTTGGGACGCTGTAGGGGGGTAGGTATGTAGGTCTTCCCAGAATTCCACTTTAGTCTTCCATCTGCACCACTTCTGCGTTATGTTTGATTAATTAGGCCCTTTTATTGTTGTCTCCCTGGAGGCTCGTCTTTTGGTGAGAGAGAATTCACAAGATGACATCCTGCACACAAGCATTAAGACACACACACTGATATTGTGTGTGGCAGTGCAGGACTCCCCGTGACTGTGATCAGACACATTTCACTGGGAACCTGCAGAGGTGAATGGAGGGTCTGATTCAACCTCCATCTTGGACAGGGCTCTTGTTCTTGTTCCCCTGCCAGTCCTTGAAGCAGCTTACACCACAGACTCTTGTGTTTCTAACCTTGCTTGCAGTTCTCACACTTTGTACACTTTTTCCTCCCTCAGTTTTTCACATCAGACATTCGAAGCAAATATTAAGACACATGAGCTCAGTGACAAATGTTACACTTTAGCTTAGCTCATTCCTTCCTGGTTTAGTATCATTCTCACCACAAAATTGTTGCAGTCCCCTCACTGTTTAAAAATTGAAACCCAGATAAACATAAAGCTCCACATTTTTAAACCTTTCACTTCATTTGAAGGAGTGTTTGTCCTTCCAGTGAAAACTTAAAACTAACATCTGTGTTTGTTTTTCACTTCTTAGTGTATGTGTTATAGGTAGAAAGCATGTTAAATTAATGAGAAAGGATGGCAAAGAAGGAAAACAAGCTGCTTTGTTCAAACTCCAACCGTTTTGTAATATTAGAATCCAGTGATCTTCAAGATGAAAATGATGGTGGGTTTCCAAGCCGTATGGTTGTGTGGTTTGAAACTCTTCAGAAAACACTGGCTGCCTCCACTGGCTGCCTCCAGTGCATAAAGCAATGTAATAACACCACTGATAAGAAATGCAGATGCAGGGAGATAACAGCATCAAAGACACTGCAGACAAATGTCAAAAGAAAGAAGAGCAGATTTCATGTGATCAAGCTTGTAAAGAAGGTCAGATGAAATGGAAAGTAGAAGAATGGAGAATGATTTTGACTGTTTTAGTGTTTAGGGTTTATTACTTATAGTAGGCATTTCAGATGTAGTGTTTTTGTTTTATTAGCAAGTAAGACAAACCATGACATGTTTCCTCACTGCGAAGTCCCCACTTCATGCGTTGCGCTAAAAGGTAACTTAGCCTGCGTTGGCAATAAAGTAATTTTCTTCGATCAAGTTTCCCTCAGCACATAAATATAAAATTATAAAACCCATATTGCATACTGCACATGCACGCCTACGTCTGGGAGACTGCTAACTTTGGTTGATACTGGACAGTATTTTTTACGAGCTTTTCAAAGCACGTTTTTTAATAATTAAAATTTGGCAAAATGGCAATACTGTATGGATTTTTAGAGTTGTTTATCCATAAACTGGCACCTATAAAACTATACCTATAAAAAGCATTAAACCACTTCCCAGCATACAGTGCATTAACAGATATGGCGTGCAGACTTTGATAGTGACAAATGAGGTGTCAGATCCAATCAAATGGGTGCGGGTCCCAATTTGGGAGGTCCTGGATCCTGATACAGAAGGATCTCATTAAACTCAACATATTTGAATATTGCTGTAGTCTACTTCATTACACTGCTCAAAAAAATTAAGGAAACACTAAATCATCACAGATTAACATCAAGTCAATTAAACTTCAGGGATATCAATCTGTCCTGGTAGGAAGCATAAGCCAGTCCCTCCAAGATTTTGCGATGTCGTGATCGCAACTGTTAACACAAATTCAGCAAATCCCTGTGAATTCAGAGCGACCTGCAAATTTGACGTATCATCGCCGTTTCCCACAAAACATTGTTGTACGTCAGCTTGTCACTTCCTTGATTACAAGTCGAACCAGACATGTGTGATACCACGTCTTACAGGCGGTGAAAAACAGTATCCAGATCTTCTTTACCAAAGTGGGGGTAAACTGTTTTGCAAAACGTGCAGTATTGTGGTAGAACAAAAAGCAGAAAGGCACAGAGGACGTCAGATGAGACATCACTGTGACCAGGGTTGGGAGGATTACTTTAAAAATGTAATCCAGTACAATTACTTATTACTTGTTTAAACTTTACACTGTTTAAATTGTAATCTGATTACTTTTTGCTTTGCACTATATCTCACCAGTATGCCAGTATCTGGCCCATCAATGACAAAAAACATTGTTTTGTAGGTATTCCTTGAAGATATTTTAGTGTGTCATTTCCTGGAAAACGATTTTAAAATGGTGATGAATCATCCTGCACTCGGGGGCTGTATTAATTTAGTGTTCATGAAAAGCTTTCTCAATTTTTATGACGCTGCTGAAGCAGTGTTTCTGGGGGCCTGACCAGGACCCACTGATAACTGTACAAAAGAACAACTTCACAGATTTTTGCTGAAATTTCATCGTATTTGATGGAGAAAATATTTTCTAGTTTTCTCTCTGGTGTCCCCCGGCTGTTCTTGTTTTTACTTGTTGCTGAAGTTAACAGCTAACTGCTGCTAATTAGCTACCATTAGCAAATTCTTATATCATCAGATTCTACCATAATTCTAAAGTAAAAAAAAACAATCTCCCTTCCAGTTTTCACTTAATCCCACAATTTCATCTCAAAAATACACCCCAAAACATCACAGCTTTCATCGCAATTTTTTTGAAAAGTTGGTGCAAAATCAGGCATTTTAGCATTGTGCGTTTTGCTAGTGTCCTTGTCACTACTGGTAGCATGAGGTTGGTACCTGCAGTCTATTCAGGTTTCACAGGTAGTCCAGCTCCTCCAGGATGGCACATCCATACATGCCGTCGCAAGAAGGTTGTCTGAGTCTCCCAGCACAGTCTCAAGAGCATGGAGGAGATACCAGGAGATGGGCCATTACACAAGGAGAGCTAGACAAAGCCGTGGAAGGGCATCAACCCAGAAGCAGAACCAGTATCTGCTCCTTTGTGCAAGGAGGAACAGGAGGAGCACTTCCGTAGCCATACAAAATGACTTTCTGACCAAACTGTCGGAACCAGACTCCATGGTGGCGATGTCCTCTAGTGGGATCTGTGCTCTCAGCCCAGCACTGTAGGTTCAGGTTCACACTGAGCACATGTGACAGACGTCACAAGAGTCTGGAGATGCCATGGTGAACGTTTTGTTGCCTGCAACATAATCTAGCATGACCAGTTTGGTGGTGGGTCAGTGATGGTCTGGGAAGGCATTTCCATGGTGGGTTGCGCAGACCTCCATGAGCTAGTGTGACAACCTGCATCTCTCAGGTTGCACCACCTGTAAACACCGTCCATTCATACTCACTCTGTAGGCAGACCTCTGATTCATTCACTGGTGCCAACACGGAGTCTGCCCAGATAACGAAAGTGCGGAAGTGCTGAAATGTTTCGTGTGTGTGTAGTGTCGGAGTCGCAGCTGACTAAAGGGAGGAGAGCTGAGTGGAGAAAAAAACATTGGAGCAACACGCTCAGTAGAGTTGAACGAGAATAAGGCCGTCTAATCCCTCCCGTGTTCACATACTACAATAGAGCAACGTTCCCGTACGTCGGCCCCTTCTCCATCAGCACCTTAGCAATAACAAGCCACCCAAAATGACAAAACCATCTACATCAAAACAGTCAGGCAAGGTATAAGTGCCTCAAAACCTATATTTTTTCTATTTTTGAGCAGCGTGCCAATGTTTTTGTATTGGATGGACATTTGTTTTTGAGGAACGGTGCAACTTTTGTTATTTGACGTGCAACCTTTTTTTGCTACTGAGGACTATTGATTTACTCACTGAATTGAATTTACTAAGTGAATTGAAGTGAACTGCTTTTTTGTACTGAATTGACCTGAACTGCTTTTTTGAACTTAAATGAACTGAACCCTCAGTGGTAATTTGAATTGTGTTTATTGTTATGTTTTGTTACTTTTATTAATACAAGTTGTCTTTGTTGCATAACACAAAATATCTTACATGTCATGAGAGAAACCTGACTGGCACCCCTGCAAACGCCTGTAAGTCAAACTGCCACACTAGCCAATGGCACCTGACTGCTGTTATAAAACCTTTGAGACATTGTTACTTGTGCTGGTGCAGTGGGCCTTGGTTTCCTCCAGATGCAGGACAATGCCGGCATCATGTGGCGAGAGTGTGTAGACAGTTCCTGGATGACGAAGGCATTGATGGCCATGATTGGCCGTGATGTTCCCCAGACCTAAATCCAATTGAGAATTTTTGGGACATTATGTATCGGTGTATCCGATGCTGCCAAGTAGCACAGACTGTCCAGGATCTCACTGATGCCCTGATCCAGGTCTTGGAGGAGACTCCCCAAGACACCATTCGCTGTCTCATCAGGAGCATGCCTAGACGTTATCAGGAATGCATAAAAAGCACACGGGGGTCATACACGCTACTGAGTCACATTATGAGTTGCCATAATGAAAGTCAAGCAAGTTGGATCAGTCTGTGATTTAAATGAAATTTTTGGTTGGTGATTTTGGTTTCCATTGCCCGTTGTTACATGATTTTGTTTTCAATGAATTAGACAATGTACAGTGAAGATTTTGAACTTCAAACTATGTCTTTCTTTGAGATCAGATGTGTGATTTAAGTGTTCACTTTGAACAGTGTACTTAACCCCATTCCCAACTCCAGCTGACATGGTGTATCATCTTAGTGCTTTTATGTCCTCATTTTTCAATGGAATTTTATGAGGTTGTTAGAAACTTTACACTGAGCAAATCTTATTATTGCTGTGATGTACTTCAAAAAGGAAAGAAATCTCCATATATCTGGGAAGATTCTGTCATCCAGATCATAGCTATCCAAGGAAGGATAAATCAAGGTCAACTGGACTTGATTGAAGATACTTGAAGACATTTCGCCTCTCATCTGAGAGGCTTGCCCTTGATTTAACCATCCCTTGATACATTTTATATACATTTTAAAATAATAGTATATTGTGTTCTTTATCAGAAGCTCATAAATATAGATGTTATGGCACTTGATTTTTTTGTAAGTTTAGGTCCCAGGGAGACACCAAATTTCTCTTTTAGGGTCTCGAGCTGAAAACATTTGGGAACCCCTGGTCTATAGGCATATGAAACAACAGCATTCACATGTATTGTACTTTTTTTGTGCGTGAGGTGAGAACGGTCAGAGTTTTGTTTATGTTGCTTAAACTCACATCTTTCAGTTGTAAAATGTCAAATTGGAAACTTTCTGTGAATAATAGGGTATAACAATAACAGTCTAGCCACACTAGCAGGTCTATGATGCTCTATTTTAGGTCAGAAACTCTTTTACCTAAATGCTAACATTAGCACGCTAACATAAAGTACTCACAACAGCATGGCTAACATGCTGGTGTTTAGCAGATATGATGGTTACCATGTTTGCCATCATGTTCGCGTGATAAAATGCCCACATCTGCAAATTAGTATTAGTCATTTATTTTACAGGTCTTGGTCATAACAATAAAAGAAAAAAAGTTAACTGCTAATGCTGCTAGAAAAATCTGGGGAAAATCAGGGCATCACCAGAATTATTACGATTCATCCTGAGGTGGACATGAATGTCTGTCCCTATTTCATTGCAATCCATCCAACCGTTATGTCTGGACCAAAATGGTGGACGAATGGGCCAACAGACTGACCTTGCCATCCATAGAGACACACTGCTAGGATGACTAAAATGCCCTTTTAGACATATACCCAAGTTATCAATAGGAAATTGTTCATTTAAAAATAGCTGTATTCTGCAATTCATTGAAGATTATTTTGATTTCTTTTTAACTACACACTCACTCTACAGACTGCTGTATAAATCAGTAGATTCATAATATTAAATGATTGCTGGCAATCTTTTGATGGTGATTGTAATTTTTCACAGGTATTACACCACCACATCAAGCACGCTTAGAATAAATTTATTTGTGTGAGTAATTGCGAATTAATGTTATTATGGAAACTTTTTCAGAGTTGTTTGACTTCAGCACCGCAACGGAATGTGTAAAATTAGTAAACCGAAAAAAGAACAACTCTTGACTTTAAAAATGCATTAACCCTGCGCTTCCCTCCCTGGTTGAATTAATTAAAAACATGAGTTTGTGTGTATGTGCCTTTTGTTTGTAGATGTGTACAGGCACGCCATTCATTTGTCATACATGGCTGGTTTGTTATTACCAACTTCTCAAAAAAAAGTCAAGTCAAATGCTGCTTAGAGACAGTTTTTCCTCCCACAGAGCTCCTGTGCAGATTATTTATTAAATACTTGAATCAGAACAATGCTTTTCTATGTGATGCACTTTTGGGACCATCCTTTTGTCTTCATCTCCTGCACCAACATTATTTGCTATGCATGTCAAACTCTAGCTGGATTCTTAAACCTGTATGTTGTGTGCTGGGATTTAGTACACAGATGTAACAGGGCCCTATATGGGGTTTTTAGGATCTTCTGCTATGGACTCAAAAAACGTTGTTGATTTACAAACTCTCAGGCAGTGGATAAAATTAATAGTGTTCCTTGATAGTCTATTCTGTTGGGATATTTAGTGATTTTAAAAAAGGAAAAGGGAGAGAAGTTGCTCTGTCCTCTACTGGTCTTGACTGGTTGTCATAATACACCGGTCTGACAGTGTTAAGAGGGGCCTTCAGATTCTGGCTTGCACTTGCATGAGTGAGTGTGAATGCATCCGATGAGAATTACCAACAAGACCAAGACCACGTCACGGTACATTGGGGTTGGATTTGGAGAAAGAATATCCAAATTGAATCTTGCTCCTACAGTTTGGCTCTAAATATACTAGGTACGTTAAACTACATCATTTCGGATAAAACCCCAACAGGACAGTTGCATGCTGATTTTGCATAACACCGTTAAGTGGTTCCTGTAACCTGGTGCGAAGGGCAAATCTGAACAGGTTACAAAAAATCCTGGTTCACCACATGTGTTACAGCATTGTTATTTTACATTCAATTACGTTACTACAATGAACAATAAATATAGTCATCACAATGACAAGTATTCGTAAATTGTACTTAGGTAATTACCAAAATGTACATTAAGTATTAGAGCCCGACAGATTTATCGTTTTGCAGAGATTATCGGCCGATATAAGTTAGATATACACTCACCTAAAGGACCATACTACACCATACTAATACTGTGTTTGACCCTCTTTCGCCTTCAGAACTGCCTTAATTCTACGTGGCATTGATTCAACAAGGTGCTGAAAGCATTCTTTAGAAATGTTGGCCCATATTGATGGATAGCATCTTGCAGTTGATGGAGATTTGTGGGACGCACATCCAGGGCACGAAGCTCCCGTTCCACCACATCGCAAAGATGCTCTATTGGGTTGAGATCTGGTGACTGTGGGGGCCATTTTAGTACAGTGAACTCATTGTCATGTTCAAGAAACCAATTTGAAATGATTCGAGCTTTGTGACATGGTGCATTATCCTGCTGGAAGTAGCCATCAGAGGATGGGTACATGGTGGCCATAAAGGGATGGACATGGTCAGAAACAATGCTCAGGTAGGCCGTAGCATTTAAACGATGCCCAATTGGCACTTAGGGGCCTAAAGTGTGCCAAGAAAACATCCCCCACACCATTACACCACCACCACCAGCCTGCACAGTGGTAACAAGGCATGATGGATCCATGTTCTCATTCTGTTTACTCCAAATTCTGACTCTACCATCTGAATGTCTCAACAGAAATCGAGACTCATCAGACCA
>NC_060160.1:24150322-24172141 GCF_021292245.1 Micropterus dolomieu | reverse complement strand
CTGTCCAATTTTGGTGAGCTCTTGCAAATTGTAGCCTCTTTTTCCTATTTGTAGTGGAGATGAGTGGTACCCGGTGGGGTCTTCTGCTGTTGTAGCCCATCCGCCTCTTGTTTGTGCGTGTTGTGACTTCACAAATGCTTTGCTGCATACCTCGGTTGTAACGAGTGGTTATTTCAGTCAAAGTTGCTCTTCTATCAGCTTGATTCAGTCGGCCCATTCTCCTCTGACCTCTGGCATCAACAAGGCATTTTCGCCCACAGGACTGCCGCATACTGGATGTTTTTCCCTTTTCACACCATTCTTTGTAAACCCTAGAAATGGTTGTGCGTGAAAATCCCAGTAACTGAGCAGATTGTGAAATACTCAGACCGGCCCGTCTGGCACCAACAACCGTGCCACGCTCAAAATTGTTTAAATCACCTTTCTTTCCCGTTCTGACATGTGATTGGCTGATTAGATAATTGCATTAATGAGAAATTGAACAGGTGTTCCTAATAATCCTTTAGGTGAGTGTATCTGCATCTGCATTTATAACAGCCGATATATGACTATTAAAAAAGAAACGGAGTCAGATCCTCCCCTCATGTCATGAGTGTTGCATAGTTTGCCCACCAGAGGGCACTCTGCAGCTCCTCTGTTCAAAACACTGCAGCACCACAGGCCAAAAATCTGCTGCCAGGAGCTACGAAGAGTAGCTCAGTGTTCCTGGCAAGTTGGTCTTTGGTCACGTCAATTACATGACTTAAATAATAATAAAAATAGCCCTCATTTCTTCTCTTCAGAGACCAGACTTGCTGACCCTCCCTTGTTTCACTGCCCTCTCCAGGCTCATAGCAGTGTGTTAAATGTAACGATAGTGCTTGAGGCTACGCTGCTGACTGGCGTGATTGTAGATTTATTTCTGAAACAAAGTGACAGTTGTGGCGACCGGTCCTCTCATTTCTCTCTATGGCAGGTTATATGTAAGTAATAACTACTGCATAACATACAGAAAAAGAGAGAGAGAATTATTTGCCTATGTAGGAAAGCACTGTTTATATTATGATAGCAATGACACGGGAGATGAAATATGGTATTATTATTTTTAGTAGTAGTATTATATTGGTATTTTTATAGTTTCTGTTTTACTGGCCTCAACAATACACATCCACTATTTAATTAAATTTTTTTAAATTTTTGTCATACTTCATTGCTGCAGCTACTCTTTTCACCCTGTGTGTTGAACGCTTTGTTTTAGCTATGGAGTGATGCATCTTGTCTCTAAATGATCTTTGTTGGCAGATGCACATGCGCATTTCATAGTTAAGGACTGCTAGCCAATCAGAAGCTAGCCAATCTGAAGCCAGTAAACACGGCTTCATTTCAGCTGTACATGTTGCCGACCAGCTTGGCAACATTGACTGGAGCAAGAGTTTCAGAGTGGTAAGTTATTAATCTGTAATATCTTTCATCCATAAAGGTGGTGATGGCGCATAGATAAGATGCTTGCCTTTGGTGTGGGAGACCTGGGTTTGATTCCCACTGTGAGACATCCACCATTGTGTCCCTGAGCAAGACACTTAACCCCTAGTTGCTCCATAGGTGTGCGACCTCTGACATGTATAGCAATTGTAAGTCGCTTTGGATAAAAGCGTCAGCTAAATGTAATAAAGTTTTAACTGAGCTCTGTCTCAACATCACAGTAACAACTTTATGTCCATTGACATAAACACTAGTGTTTGGAAGGGAGAGGAGAGGTGTGTGCTGCAGCTCAGTGTTTTTCCACCTGTGTTTTTGAGGGCGTGTCAGAGTAGCTGCTTGGCGAGCGTTATATGAGGCGCATTTAGCTTTCATCCCTGTGTCGTCACAAGGATGAAAGGGAAACGGCTGGACTACAAACGAGCTGTTTTCAAGCACTTCAGAGCAGTGTTTTCTCCCTTTGGGCTGGACTTTGGACTTTTTCACTTTGCAAACCTATTATGTGCACAAAAAAGGTACCGTAAAAATTCACTTAAAGGCCGAGTACCAAATAGCCGCCTATCCCGTTTACTGGCCTGGTGTGGGAACACATTTTGACAAATAAACGCCTGCCTCAGTTTAACGCCTGGTCTGGTTTTTATAGAAGTTCTTTGGATGTATAAAACCTTAAATCCTACGGGGTCGCCTGCTTTAGCTGCTTCTAAGCTGCTTAGATCCATCCATCCATCGTCAACCGCTTGTCCTGCGTACAGGGTCGCAGGGGGCTGGAGCCAATCCCAGCTGGCATCGGGCAAAAGGCGGGGTACAACCTGGACAGGTCGCCAGTCCATCACAGGGCCACACCTAAGGACAATTTAGGGTCACCAATCAACCTAGTCCGCATGTCTTTGGATGGTGGGAGGAAGCCGGAGCACCACGCAGACACGGGGAGAACATGCAAACTCCACACAGAAAGGCACAACTTTCTTGCTGTGAGGCAACAGTGCTAACCACTGCACCACCGTGCCGCCCCACGCTGCTTAGATATTAAACATATTATCAATATGTCCCTAAGAACATGCTACACATCGTTAGATCAGTTAGATTATCCACAATTCAAGAGTTCAATTTATTTAAGAGAAACAACAAGCCCCAAAGTCTAAGTCTAATAGCTTTACTGGTGTAACCTGCCTGGTACAAGAGAGGAAAGGAAAAAAGTGATGACTGCCCTTACCTTAGAAGCGCTCGTTAATTCCGCTCCTTAAGCCCAATTGTGTCCATTCCTTGATCATTTTTATTCCTTTAGTCTGTAAGGGTCCACCGATCAAAAGAATCAAAACAGCTTTTCATAAAAATTTATCCAAGTTGTGAATCCTGTAATGTGAAGTCCATCGCTCTCTGTCTGCCAACTTCTCTCATCCTACACCATGTTGTTGTCATGATGTTACTTCAAAATAAAAGCGCATAAGCCGTCTGTCGGAGCTAGATCAAATGAATGACGTGTATTTGATATTATTTGATCATTTTTATAGTAAGTAAAGTATTAAAGTGTTATTCTGTTTGAAATAAATAAACTGTCATTGTAGTTTCAGTTTTGTGCAAAAGGAATTAAAGGCCTGTCCCAAATATAGGCAGGGTCAATTCAGTGATTTTAGCAAATAAAAGCCCGGGCTAAGTTGTACGGTATGTAACTCAATAAAGGAGAGGGGAAAAAGCCAAAAAGCATAATACCACCTCTTTAACTGGAGCTCGCTTTACTCTGGTGACATAGGCATTAAAGGTTACTTCAGTAACTTTGTAGATGTAAGCGACTAATCACTCTGAACCACCCATTTTACAATGAATTCGACACACCTGTAAAAACAACCACAGGCTTTTCAGGAGATGCCAGGGGTTACATTTTGTTTTTCAGCTGTTTGTTACTTCTGTCTGCAGTCTGGTTTCCCCGACAGCCCCTGCACTGTACAAGTCTCACATTACATTTACACTCCTGTGCCCTTATAGTGCTTATTCAACTGAACGGAAGGCAGCATGGTTCCATTGCCTCTTGCTTAAATTTGGCCCCAGGCTCGCGGAATCTCTTTCTGTCTTTTGCTCTACTTCACATTGCACTTCAGGGTTAAAGCATATATATTCCTTTCCCTTCCTCTTCTGTTTGAAAAGGTGCCAACTTGTAAAGATCTTCAACTACAAAACAAGAAAATAAGTGAATTGTGAGTAAATAAGGAACACATGTTTTTATGTAGAATAATGCAGTTCATGCTTACCAGTCAAATTAAGCTGAGAAATGCTTTTGAAGATAAATGTATTTCTTCTGTGTGATTATGCGGTTTTCTATCTACTTTCGGTACATTGTCATGCGGCAAAGTGAAGAAAGTAGAAAGTTTAAGCACAGCAGCAATCCTAAAATATCTTGGGATTTAAAAAAATATTCTTTGTATCTGACTATCATATGCCACTGTTTTACAAGAAAGGAAATATTGTGACGTCGGCATTCTATTTAAGTCCTTTTACTTTTTTAGGAAGAATAGTTTCCTTATCCATATTTGTTTCCCCTTTACAGAGCCAGGGCTGTGTACAAACACTGAACTTTTTAGCGCTCCCACAGAATGGACAGCTAGCGGGCCCTGAGGAGATATTTGCTGAATTTGACAAAAAGACATGTAATGGATTAGAATTTCTTAGCCTACCTTTAATGTATATAGAGGAAGTCCTTAATACAACCACAACGCTGTGGAAAGTCTAAAACCTTTTAAAAGTTACAGAGAGTTGCAACTTGAGAGTGATGGGTCTGTTGGTCAGTAAACTATCTTGCGTTAGCTGACTGTGCACATCATTTTCCAGCCCGGTATGTTCTGTTTGCCTACCCCATTTGCTTTTCTTTGCCTTGGAGAATATCTGAGTATGGTAATTTTTTTTTAACAGTTGTGCCATGAACTTGCAAAACTGAATGGATTTTGTAATGCGTATGTAATGGCAAAAATCAAGCTTTGCAGGTAGAGTAACGGTAGCGTTGGTATTGAGGAACTGGATTATGTGCTTAATAGAATAGATAAATAACTTAAGGATTGTACCAGTGTGTTCAATGGCTAATGTTTGGAGTTTGGCAAATGGTAGGCAGTTGACCAAAACGCATCTTTTTTTTGCATCTATAATTTGTGCTTAAATAAGTGCTTTCAATGCATATTGTTGTATTATTTTAAATTATATGGTTATGTTTACAATGGGATATTGAGGGGAACAACTTATGTTTGGCCCAGGAAGGGGATAAGAAACCATTGTTTTGTGTTTATTTAAAACAGGTCTGATAAAAATAAAAAAAACTGAGAAAAAGTAGGCCAACTCATGATGCAAAGTAAAATGATTGTCAAGTCTGAAGTTAAGACTGTGGCAAGATATTAAGTGGGTGCTCCCTTTTTTTAACACAGTTGTTCCACAGTGAAATGTCCACCATTGAAAGAGCCCTAAGTGTTTATTTTAGTCTCCTTGTTAAATTGTTTCTGTTGTTTGTGCAAGAGAAAATGGAGTTCTTGAGTCTTGAAATACACATTATTGAAATTTTTAGATAATACTACTCAATGGCCTTATGCAACTGGGCATGAATGTGATTGACTGACATGGTCCTCCTTCTATAAGAGTGAGTAAGTGAGCAGGGCGGCCTAAATCACTTTGATATAAAGCATTTTGAAGTTGAAGCATTAGTGCCGGTCAATGGGGATTTCGGTAAACACCAATTCCTTTAAAATGTACAGTTACTCTTGTGATGAATACACATGCTTGATATTTGTCCTCAAGCAGAAATAAAAATCCAGAGGCTCAGTAATTGCTCAATGTTCTGGTACAACAAAGTAAATGTGTAATTTGGTAAGAACATTTTTGAACATAATGCTCCTTTGATATAATGATTGGATCCCAAATAGGCTTTGGGTTGAATGCTGAAGGCTGAATCTATATTACATGGCAGTGTGAGAGAAAGCGAGAAACCAGCTGACGTAGACATGAAAACAACCAGAATAAAAAGAAAACATACTAAGTGAAAAGGAGACAGTAGAGTGAGAGACATCCAGACACAAAAAGACAGTTCCTCTGTCCTTGTTTCAGGAGACAAAGGTGGGTCCTTGTGAGACTGGTAGAATTAGGTAGGCCTTGTCAATTCATTACTTTAAGTGAATATTTCTAAACTTATTGACAGAACTGATCTCAAATAGGCCATTCAAGAATTGACATGCATCAATACATACAACATACATAAAACAATCAGATCAGATGCAAATTAGTGTATTATTTTTGGAGCCCCTGGCCACAGTCACCGACTGTGAGAGCTGAGCCAAATAGAAGTTCAACTGTGTGTGTGTGTGTGTGTGTGTGTGTGAAGTTTGCCAGCTATTTTAGATTTAGTCTTAGCTTTTAGACCAGTTTGTCACATTTCAGTCATTTTTGTCTTTTGTAGTTTTAGTTGACAGCTGTTCAATGTTTTAATCCAGTTTTAATTGACATTTTACATTTTAGTCATCTTTAAGATGAGAACCGACCGGAATCGGACGGTTTTCATCTTGATCGGCAATGACCGGTGACCGGGGCCGATCAGCATATTTGATTCTGTGCCCAACACTCTTATTCTGCGCTGAACAAAGATTCTCGTCAGATCACAGCTCTCATAGCCAGACACAGCAGCCTCTGCTAACTTTCCTTGGTATCTGCTATGAAAATGCCCAATTATTTGGGGACAATCATGGAATTCATGGCATTAGATGACCAACCATTTTCCGTCATCGAGGATAGAGATTTCAGAAATTTGATACAGTATCTGAGCCCAAGATAGACAATATATATATAGGTGATACTTTGTAGCCCAGAATAGTTTAATATTGTGTCTGGCCACACACGCAGCCTGCGACAAGCTGACTCCAAAGCAGCAATCAGTTTTACAACACATTTGGACATATAACGTAAGCTTGATGTCAATGTTGAGCCTGGCTGCTCAGTGGGTGGATGAAGAATTACAGCAACACCAAGTCCTTCTATGCTGTCAAGAATTGTCAAGGTCCCACACTGCTGCCAATCTAACTGCTACATTTGACACAATGTTGCAACAGTGGGAAATAGATAACATCAGGGTGCATGTAAGTGGTGGTGTGAGACAATGATAAAAATATGACCATTGTCATCAAATATGATGAGTGCAACTTGGCGAGTTTGCCCTGCATGGCACACACACTACAGTTAATGGTGGCCAACTGTAAGCAATATTGTTGGTCATTTTATTTCATGACCTCCAGCCAGGCACAGTTGGGTCAGCCTTAGACATAACTGCAGTAAGATGTCCCTACCAGATGGAACAGCGCCTTCTAAATGCTGCAGTCGCTGATGGAGCAGAGACGTGCTCTGAGGACATACACTGCAGAGCATGGGCTGCCAGCCACACTCACACACATCAGCAGGGACAAATTGAAAATGTGTTGAGCGTCTTCGCACGTTTCGAGGAACTCACAAAAGAAATCCGCTCCTCAATTGCAACAGACATCATTTCAGCCATTACTACGCTGAAACGGCTTTTGGAGAGAAGAGCAGACCGTGGAGAGGGCACTGCCAAAACTACTGTTGGAGACGATTTAGAATCAGACAGAATCGGCAGGTCAGACTCTTAAAAATATGCTAATCGAATCAGCCAAGATAATTGCAATTGGTGCATCTCAGTTTGATCAGGATGTTGTGTAGGTTGTTCTTACAATATTACGATAAAGATCACACAGGTGCTGTAACTGTTTGACTAGATGGTAATGGCAATGCATGTTCGGGGCTTGTCGTTAAGTTTTTTGTGATAAGGACAAGTATGTGAAAACAGATTGAGCATCATTACAAATTGCTTGTTATAAAATATAAAAATAAATATACTTACAGGCTACAACACTTGATGCACATCTAGGACATAATAAGACAATATATGATAAAGCATTCCACCTGTCGGATCAAAAAGTTTACTTGTCCTGGACAAGTTATAATGTTAATTGTCATGGCGTGCATGTTTTACTCAAAACAACATCAGCTAACACATTAACCAAGCCAATGTTAGCCTGGAAGCTAGGCTCAAACATTCATTTGCTACCATAAACTGAAAACTTCCATCCAGGCTAAGCCAGTATGGCTTGTTTGCAAATTTCACAAAGTGTAATAGCTGACTTCCCAGTAACAACTGACTTCAAGTTAACAAATTTATATGCCAGTGTTTCCCACATATGAACTTATCTATTAACAGCCGCCAGGGGTGGAAATTAACACTTGCCAAGCGCCAAATGTGGGTAGATTTTCCATTTGGCGGCTAAATGTTGGAAGGCTCCCAACCACATTGGCAGGTAGCTTTTGGCTTTTTGTAGTGTGTCGCACTTAAATCGTGTAACACACGGATTAGGGGCATTCATTGGTTTCTGTTTATGTTCATTTCTGGTTTCTTGGCGTTGATATGTAAGGGGGTGGGCCTTAGGGGTTTGGAGTCAGGAGCTGTCAAGTACCTGGAGCACCTGGATTGTTTTTAGCATTTAGCTTTCTAGCTACAATATTAACGTGCATACCTTTCAACCCTCCCCTTTTCCCCGGGCTTCTCCCGTATTTTACTGTTCTTTCCCAGCAGGGCTGGACTGGTAATTTGGCATACCGGGCCGCCAAATACACGAAAACAACTGGTAGCTTCAACATCAACTGCAGAACCCGACGTAATGTTGGCACAGACACTTGAAGGAGTAAAGGAGAGTCGTGGCCGCTGCCAGGCAGAGGAGAAGGCCTTTGTTAACGAAGCAGAGTGACAAAGTGACAGGGCCAAGAGAGAGAGAGAGAGAGACAGCAGGGGAAGAGTGGAGGTGAAGCGGAGTAGCTCAACCTGTAGGGAGGGAGCAGGGAGGGAGGGTCATTTATACTGGGGACATGTACCGACCACTTTTTGAAAGCATTTGTTAAAAATGTTCTGAAAAATGACTTGTAACAAGAGATGTTAATTAACAAATAAAAAGGTTTATTTGCATAATAACCCTGTAATGCAATTTAAATATAGAAGAAAAAAGTAACTTAAGCTAAAAAAAATAAGAGATACATAGTATAGAGAACACATATATACACTATAAACAAAACAAAATAGACAGACTGGGACAATAGTACAATGAGCGCACAGGATGCAGGAGAAAATTATTATTACCATCATTGTTTATTATTATGTACATATCAGAGGTGGATGTGATATACAGGTGCACGTACACATACAAGCATACATGTACGCAGTGCGATGGAGCATAGTGCAAAGAATGCAGGAATAAAAAAGTATTATGTGCGGTGTTATGTACATGCGGTAGGTGGATTTGGTATACAGTATATACAATATACAATATGAACAGTAAGAACAGCTCTGAAATGGAGAATGATGAATAAATGATAAGTGTTAGCCAGTTAACAGGAGGCTGATTAGAGGCAGAGTTACTCGGTTATTGCACAGGAATAGTTCCTGACAGTGTGAGTCAGAGTCAGCTGTTCATCAGAGTGATGGCTTATGGGAAGAAACTGTTCCTGAGTCTGTTGGTTTTGGCGTACAGTGCTTTGTAGCGCCTACCAGAGGGGAGAAGCTGGAACAGGTTGTGTCCAGTGTGAGAAGGATCTGCAGTGATGTTTCCTGCCCGTTTCCTGACTCTGGAAATGTATAAGTCCTGTTTGGAAAGCAGGTTGGCACCGATGATCTTTTCTGCAGTCCTGACTGTCCATTGTAGTCTGCTCCTGTCCTTTTTTTTGGCAGTTCCAAACCAGACAGTGATGGACGTGCAGAGGACAGACTGGATGATGGTTGTGTAGAAGAGGATCAGCAGCTCCTTAGGCAGGTTGAGCTTCCTGAGCTGGCGCCGGAAGTACATCCTCTGCTGGGCCTTCTTGATGATGGTGTCAGGGTTGGGCACCCACTTTACGTCCTGGGATATGGTGGATCCCAGAAACCTGAAAGATTCCACAGCCGACACAGGGCTGTAGAATGGTGATGCGGGGCAGAGTGGGGGTGCTCCTCCTGAAGTCGACGGTCATCTCCACAGTTTTGAGCGTGTTAAACTCCACCAGAGAGCCAGCTGATCAACCTCCGAGTGCCAGTGCTAATAGTCCAAGTGCTGGATGACAGGATGAGTCCTGTCAGTCAGGAAGTTTGTGATCCACTGACAGATGGAGGCTGTCACAGTGAGCTGGGTGAGTTTGGTGCTGAGGATGTCCAGGATGATGGTGTTGAACACCGAGCTGTCCACGAACAGGATCTGCATATGTCCCTGGAGAGTCGAGGTGTTGCAGGATGTAATGCAGTCCCAAGTTGACTGCATCACCTGTTAGCCCTGTAGGCAAACTGCAGGGGGTCCAGCAAAGGGGCCTGTAATGTCCTTCAGGTGGGCCAACACCAGTCTTTCAAAGGACTTCATGACTACAGATGGCAGGGCGACAGGCCTGTAGTCATTTAGTCCAGAGATGGAGGGTTAATAAGCATCTGATTCTAAAAAACATACTGTTCTGGAGAATGTTAAGAGAGCAGACACGCACAGGAAGCGACATAGACAGAACGAGGTGGGGCAAGCCGGTGTGTTTGCAGCAGAGGTGTAGGTGTGTGCATTCGTGAGTGTGGGGAAAATAGAAATGAAGGGAAAGGGAGAAGATTCAATTAGTGAGTAAACACTAAAATGGAGAATGTAGAATTAAAACGGTGACAAAATAGGCTACAGGGATGCATTGCCCACCACTAACATTTTTGTCCCGTCTTGTCTCTACAACAAAAATAAAATGTGACACATTTCATCTTTTTTAGCAACCAATCTTTTAGCAACGTCTCATCTTAGTAATGGAAAGAGATTGTTTGACTAACGTTCTTTGTCATCATTTTCGTTTATGGAATTAACACTGGTGTGTATGTGTGCATGTTTGTGTGATAGTATAATAACTATACAAGGACAAGAGTCTGCTTGACCTTCAGTTCTTTCTAAAATACTAAAATAATCTGGAGTTTAAAAAATCACTTTAATATTCTGCCAGGATCAACAAAACCATACGCTGGAAAATGTGATACATGGTATTTCTAAAAGGTATTACTGTATTAATATTGCTTTATGCACTGTATATTTGTGAAGATCCTGTTTGCTAAGCTACTCATTGAATTGGTGTTAAAAAAGGGGATAGGAGCATGTTTAGAGAACTGTGCAGCATGGATCAGACGGGATCTATTAAGATCACAGCTAATCTGGGTGGATCTGAAAGCAAGCTTACCACGGTCCACAGTGATAGGGAGATCTGATAGCAAGCAGTAGACATACCCAAATGCTTGTCAGTGTGGACATACTGACACACACACACACACACACACACACACACACACACACACACAGCACATTAATGCATACTTGTGAGTTGGAATTTGAAGGAATAAAGGAACAAGAAATGTATTTTGCATTCTGGTGCTGATTTTTTGCCAGGGTCAAAATCTTTTGATGATGACAAATGTTCACTGTTTCTCTTAGAATTGTATTTTTATCAAGTTGGGAAATAAAATGTGCAAAGAAAACATGAAACATGATTTTCATGGTCACACTGTGCTGAATATGTACAGAACACATATATACAGATGTACAGTACACAGTCACACAAATGCTTAGCATATGTGTATTCACATAGCCAAGATACATGGATGGAAATTCTAAGATGACAGAGTTTGCACATATCCATGCAGTGAAAACAGTTAACTTACTTCTCATTGTATTCCCATGTCTATAACCTTGTACCGAATGTACATCGTAATTATATAAAGGATATACCATCAGTGCTGTGGGAGCTGACTCAGCTCAAAAACATTTCTTTTCAATAGTTTTTTTTTTTTTATTATTATTATCCATGATAGCACTGTCAGCATAGTGATGGATAAGAAAGGGGCATCAGGAAAGAGGTGGAGGAATAGGAATGCTAAGAAAAAAAGTTAAAATAATATTAAAATAAGATAGACACTGTCAAAGACTGAGTGAGATAAGTCTGGAAGAAGGATTAGCGGGTGTATTTGAGGAAAAGTGAAAAGATATGACGGGCCTGAGTCGTCTTCAGAGGACCAGCTAGACTAGACTAGATGGGGTGCAGAAGAGAAATGGAGATGAAAGAGATCGTTTCTGATACAGATAGACAGAGAAGATGACAGAAAATTGTGCCTGGCATTTGATAATCCTCCTTTATGTCCCCAGTAATTCAGTTCTACTTTCTGTTCTTCCAGTAGCTAAAAGAAGGCAAACTGTTGCAGGCTTATCGACCAGCTTTACACCTGTCTCGCCAGGCTAAACCCAGTTGAAATGCAACGGGGTTTGTTCAGCAGTGTTCTCCCCAAAACTGCGGACCTGACAAAACCGGTAGGCTGAAACATCTGTCATAACTCAAGCGTAACCCCAAGTCCTAATTCCTTTGCCGACCTGATCCATCTTTATTTGTTCAATACGTTCCTTCTTTCTTGAGAGTAAGGAGTCAGGGGGGAAAAGAATCACCCAGGAATTTGTCCCTGGTCAACTCACTCTCCGGACAAAGCATTTGTCAGGGACTCTGTCTGGGTCTTTAGAGAAATTTATTCCTGCATTCTTGAGGTGCACTAGAGAGGCATCAGCAAGACAACCTCCAAAATGAGTTTGCAGGTGGGGACTACAGACAATTTCTCTCTCCTTATCCTTACTGACTTATTGTTCTCTAGTTTTGCGTTTTGCCAGTGTCCTTGTCACTACTGGTAGCATGAGGCGGTACCTGCAGCCCATTCAGGTTGCACAGGTAGTCCAGATCCTCCACGATGGCTCATCCATATGTGCTGTCGCAAGAAGGTTTGCTGTGTCTCCCAGCACAGTCTCAAGAGCATGAAGGAGATAATAAGAGATGGGTCGCTACATGAGGAGAGCTGGACAGGGCTGTAGAAAAGCATTAACTCAGCAGCAGTACCAGTATCTGCTCCCTTTGTATGAGGAGGAAAAGGAGGAGCACCGCGACAAACCCTTCAATATGACCTCCAGTGGGCTACTGGTGTGCATGTTCCTGACCAAACTTTCAGAAACAGACTCTGTAAAGGTGGCATGAGGTCCCAATCTCCCCTAGTGAGATCTGTGCTCATAGCCCAGCATCGTGCACCTCAACTGGCATTTGCCAGAGAACATCAGAAATAGCAGGTCTGCCACTGGTGCCCTGTTCTCTTTACAGATGAGAGCAGGTTCACACTGAGAACATGTGAAAGAGTCTGGACACGCCGTGGTGAACGTTATGCTGCCTGCATCGTCCAACATGAACAGTATTGCAGTGGTTCAGTGATGGTTTGGGGGGGTATATCCTTGGAAGGTCACACAGACCTCCATGTGCTAGCCAACAGTACCCTGACTGCTGTTAGGTACCGGTCTGAAATCCTTAGAGTCATTGTCAGACCTTCAACTGGTACTTAGGTTCTGGATTCCTCCTGGTGCAGGACAATGTCTGGCTTCAGTCACTCATATACTCCATATCGGAACATAATGAAACACTGAAAACACGGACCTAAACCTTAGCCCGGTTATTTGTGTTTCAAAAATCATGGATAGAAAACATGAGATGAAATGGAAAGGTGGTGCTGAAAAGTTGAGGGAGGAAAAAAAAAAACGTCGCTTAAGGCAGGTGCAGCAAAGTGTCTCAAGACTACAGACTTTTCTTTTGGTGCTGCTGCTACTTTCTACAGTTTCATTATGTTGTGATCTGGATTGTGTGATTGATATTAAAACTGCCCCGCCCCAACCTGTTTTGGGCCAGTAACTACGCACTGTGGGCTAGTCAAGCAAGGCACATACCAATTGATTTTCAACTGCAGTGTTTTGTCTCTATTTTAATACCTATGTGGTTTATTGGCCTAATTGTCCAGCGAAAGCTCCCAGTACTCCTGATGGGCAGTCCGCCTTTGTGAGGAGGGATGCATTTCTCTTGCTCAGGAAGTCATTAGGAGTGGTCGGACAGCGCAGAAGAGCTTCACGTAGTTGCCCTATTTTCACCTGCCGTTCTTGAAGATGACATGTATAGGGATGATAGGAGTAAATATAGAGAGGCAATGTAGATAACTGAGTTTTGTCTGTGGAGAGGAATACTAAGAAAGATGGATAATGATGCCCTTTTTCCTTCCTAGGAGAGCTTAATGACGTCTTTCTGCCCTTCCTTGTGTAAATTGATATTATTTACAGTTCTCTGAATGGAATATCCAGGTCCAGGAAGTGGATTTCAGACGGTGCCTCATGAGGGAAATTTATGAGTTGGTGGTGGCTCGGATAGAACTGAAAAACCACATGTGTGTTGTTAGGGAAAGAAAGCAGCAACAGCCCCACAGTCAAGTTTATCGGGTTGGAGTGATGCAGATAATAAATTAGTTTGCAGTTGTTCTTTGAGTAGGCAGAATTGTGGTGCTTGTGTTTGCATGTTTACTGAAACAGCCATCAACTGACAGAGAGATAAAGAGACGGCGGCACATGATTTGGGGGGTTCAGTCAGTCTTCAGATTGGCTGAAAGAACTAATGCTTCACAAACATCTGTGTCGAAGGTTACTGAGCTAATGAGGCCTCTGCAAACAAAAGCTTTTTGCTCTCCCATCTAACAAATGAAAGCACAGCCTGTCAAACTGTTGAGTTAATAGACGTTGAGTGTTGTCAAAATGTCAGTCATTCTTCAAATCAAACTAACAATAATGGTTCTTTATTCTGTTTTTGCACTTAATCCAGAGATATTTCAAACATAACATAACCAGTGTAGTCAGTCTTGGTCTTTATCAGTTGATGTCCCTTGATTAGTAGCTGAGGCAGGAACACACTCATCTCTAGAATCATCCTCCTTTGTCTAGGACAGGAGTGAAGTCAGAGATCATTTATCTGTTGAAGCAGGGTGCAAGATCCCTTTCATTTGAGCTTGTATTATGAAGTCCATTTGCATCTCCCCTGCCAGGATGGATGTTTCAAAGCAGCTTACCTGTCCAGTGATTAAGCATTAATAAACCCACAATTAAAAAGTAATCAGTCTAAATTCCCTCGATGTGTTTGATGTAGAGGTAGTGACATTTGCGGTCAGGGTTGAAATTCTTCTTGCTGTCTCCATTATTTCGCTTGGTGCTGGAGGTGGTCCAAATAAAATGAAATCTAAGGGGGGCTTTGTTGAGGAATACAAATGTTCTTGCTGCTGCTTTCAACTTAAACAGCAATCCCATGGATCTTTCAGGGATTTACATAGTGAAAATTGTAATGAGACAATCTTGGCAAAGTCTCTTTATGGGGATGAATGTTTCACCATAGCCCACTAGAAGCTTTCTAGTTCTTTTTCTGACAAGATTGTTGTGCATATTAATCTAGACAAGCACAGTATGTACAGTGGCTT
Organism: Micropterus dolomieu; assembly: GCF_021292245.1. Lineage (NCBI taxonomy): Eukaryota > Metazoa > Chordata > Actinopteri > Centrarchiformes > Centrarchidae > Micropterus > Micropterus dolomieu. The sequence continues at coordinate 24,157,314 of NC_060160.1, read as the reverse complement.
TTAGAACAGTAATGTTTCATATCCGCCTACCTATTTTATTATTTCTTGTTCTACACTTTGATCTTTTCTTAATGTACTTTTGAATATATGCTTTTGAACATTGGAACATTTTTGCTTTCTGTGTTCACACCCACACAGCACAATCTGACAATACATACAGTAAATAATCAATATGATTATTTTACATTCATATTGCTTCCTGCTTAAGGCAGTAACTTGATTAGTTTGCAAGGAAAAGAAGGTACTTGTAGTTGGGGGACCTAGTGAACTTCTTTGAAAACTTTTGGTTGTTATGGGGATTAATATCATAATGTTATTCCTTATGTTTTTCTGTGTATAATACAAATTCCTGAACTTTCTAACGCGGAGGTACTTAGATTATTTTTCAAGTACTAGTAAGTGTACCCGTAGCTATGGCTGTTTTAACGTCTGCTGCTGTAGCGAAGCCCTTGACATCAATAGGAAGCAGTGAGAGCCCTTCTTTGGCCTTAGCTAGCTGCAGCTCTTTTCCTGGCTTTGACAACTGCCAATGTGCATTGCTCGTACAAGGTCATGTTGTCCCAGAATGACAGAACTGGCCTGAGCACAGATCTCAGTCCAAGTATCTGCTCTCCTCAGAACACGTTCCAATGCTTGTCTGCTGTAATCTGTGTTCGAGGCAGGTTGTCTTTTTGTTGCTGAAACTTGTAACACTAAATTTGACCTATCAGCATCGCCACCAGTAACATGAATCTGTGAGTGTATTTGGCTCTGCTCTTAATGGCATTGGCACTGGGGCCTGTGGAACATCTGGCCTTCCCAGGCAGGGGTTGGGTCATGCTGATTATTGATAGGTTTTATCAGTTTGAACACATACTCCGCCTGACCCTGCCCACCTTCAGTCATGCTGTCTCTGTCTTTTCTGCTTTCTTACCCACTTGCTCACTAATACACACATGCACACACATACACAGTAACCCTGGACAGTAAGCTCTGTAAGGGTGGTATGGTTTTTCTCTCAGTGGGCCCATCCTGCTGCTTCTGATGTGAACTGATGAGGCCTGTCAGCGCTTAGCGCACCATGCTAATCTCATCTCACTGCTTGTGGATGGGAGTCTTAGTGTCTGTGCTGGCTCAGCCGCTGGCCCCAACCCTAATTTTATGAACTCACATAGCTATGCATCTCACCTAATGGCATTAGTGTCAAATGGCTTGATAAAGACGGGTGGCCTCCTCCATGATTAGCTCTAACTGTTATTCCCACTCTCACCACACACACAAACACACACAGACTATGCCCCACCCGCTGAGATGGAATGAATATAATAATGCTTGTGTGAAAGGACAGGAAGACTGAAATGACCCGGTGTAGGCGGAGAGAGAGAGAGAGAAAGATAGCATGAGAAGCAGCTGTAGTCAAATGCCACAGTAAAATACAATATTTTAGTGCTTTGACCTTCATAGTTATTGGCTTTTCCAGAAATAAAACTGTTATTACTATGCTATAACCACTTTGTCCCTGTCTGCGTATTGGTAGTTGACAATATAAGCATTGTGTATATTTCCTCTTTTAAATGTGGAATATTAAATTCAACCTCCAGTTCTCCTCGTAGATTTTCTCTTTTCATGTTGTATTATTTTGCCAATTCAGCTATGCACAATTATTGCACTGTGTAGCCAGTGTCTTGTCTGTAAGCTCAATTTTAAGGTTTGTATGAAGTGAATGATTTTGAAACATCCTTAAACAAGATGAAAACATCACTGTACGGAGAGGCCTGTGCTATATTGTCTTTGTCCTTGGATTTTCTGTTGTTGTCAGGTTATTTCTGTGTGTGCCTTGGTGTTTCTCCCAAACTATTTACAACCAAAGACTGTGCCTGTCAATTTGTCATCATTTTGTCTTGGAAAGGATCCACTCAGCAGGTGTGTAAATATCTGTAGTTTCATGTCGGAAAACTTTTATACATACCTGATTTGATTTGTAGATAAACACAGAGAGAGATGTTACAAGACACAGACATGGTGGATATTTTACAAGCACATATCATGTAAAGCAACAGTGAACAGTGAACACACCAGTGCAGATGTCATTCGGTACCACGTTGGTTTCGATTGTTTCGATATGCTTCGTTATTAACAAGCCTCCCCCACATGCGGTGCACCTGCTGCTGTGAAAATGGAATCACGGGTGGAAAAATCCAAAGGATGAATTCTGTGTCTTTTCGGCGACTTTATAAAACATACTGCCGATGGAGAACGTCAGCAGAGCAGACACACACTGGGAGAGAGAGAAACAGAAAGAGGCGTAGATGTGTGTGAGTGTGGGGAAAAGAGAACTCAAGGTGAAAGCAAGCCGAGCACATTCAAGTAGTGAGTAAACACTAAAATACGGTGGAGAATGAAGTGGAATTAAAATGGTGAAATAAGAAATAACCTACTAGAAATCGTCAGGCTTAGAATATTAATCTCACAATACATTTTTATCAATATAAAACTCAACAGAGACCTTATAATAGTGCCTCTTAGAGTTAACATGACCCACAGGTTTAATCATTAATGAATTAATCATTGTATAGTATTTGTTGGTTATAAAAGTAGACACATTACTACAAATGTAAGTCCCTGGGGCATTTGTGTTATAAATAACAGCTTTTCATGTTCTCTTCTGAAACCAATGACACAAGACTAAACTGTCTGGAGCAGCTTCACTAAAGTCTGAGTTGGTTGTTGTAGCTTTTGTTGTAGCTTTTATGTCCAAATCACTGTTGCAGAGGTGACTGCCCAAGTGAGTATGAAAATGTATCCATATTCCCAGAAAATCTCCCAGTCATTGTTTCAGTCTGTCTTTATTCTCTATATCGAGCTGAGTGCTGACGTGATACAACAGATGAGGGATAAACTCACTCATTTCTTGCTATAGTGTGCAGTAGCAGATGTTCCCTGTTGCAAATTGAATCGCCCTGGGGCACAAGAAAGCCTACTGTATCTGACGGAACATCTTGGATACTTGGATTTCATACAATCAGCATTTTATTTTTATTTGTCTGTGAATAGTCTTTTTTTTCTATCTAGTCATGTCAAGTCAACATTGTTCTCTTTGTGTCTGTGTGGGTTTTCTCCCATGGTCCAAAGACATGTATACTAACGTCAGATAAATTGGTGACTCCATTGTCCAGGTTGTGGTGGACTATAATATTAATAATTAATAAATGCTTAAATTAATAAATAATAACTATTAAAATATTAAAATGTTCATATGGTAACTTTCCATCTTCAATACTTATGTGTCACGATTTGCCTTACAGCAGAACAGCACGGCAAAGTAAAAGGTGTTGTTTACCTAAATGGCATGTTGGAGGAGTGTTGGTTAGCGCATGAGGCAGTATAGTCAGCTCACTGTGGCCTTTTCTGCTTGTGCCATTTCTCCTTGGAACTTTAAGGTTGATATCTGAAAGTAAGAACAACAATGTATGTATGAAACTAACCCACGAGTTTCACTTACATGTTATAAATGCAGTGAGGGCTAAAAACAACAAGACATTTAAAAACCATGCTTTCTATGTAGTTGCCAGCACAGCCCCAAATAATAATAACTAACATGTTTATTAGAAAGAAAGCTGCAGTGAAAACATGATCAGTGCTGTGAAGCATGCATAAAAACAGAAGGTGTATGTGCTCATCTGTTGGTGAGTAATTTAACCCATCCATCGCCACGTCGCAGGGGGCTGGAGCCGATCCCAGCAGACATCGGGCGAAAGGCGGGGTACACCCTGGACAGGCCGCCAATCCATCGCAGGACCACACATAGACAAACAACCAGTCACACTCACACCTAAGGACCATTTAGGGTCACCAATTAACCTAGTCCGCATGTCTTTGGACGGTGGGAGGAAGCCGGAGCACCCGGAGAGAACCCACGCGGACACAGGGAGAACATGCAAACTCCACACAGAAAGACAGGGGCTTTCTTGCTGTGAGGCGAGCTAATAAATTTTTCAATATCAAGCCTGATAATACACAGGACAGCTATTATCAGCTTAACTGCTCTGAAATAAAATGAATAAACGATTTTGGATATTGTTTTGTTTGTACAGCACATAAAAAGTGCTTGATTGTTGTTAAATGCATAAAGTGTATGATTTCTAGTGGGGCAACCTCTTGGCGTACAGTCAGTCTTGTGTACTCTGGCCAATTCGCTGTGTCAGTAGGTGCTGCTTTGATAGCAAGCCTGCCTCTCCTAAGGATTTATTTTATGGATCACTAACCAGGCTTTAGTTCCAGACATCCAAAGAGTTCCTGTGCTTGTGTTTGTTTTTCATAAATTGGCAGTATCCTCGGTTTAGCAATCCTGTTGCAGTTTGCTTTGGGGACCGTTTTCCCATCACATGTATGCTTTCTTATTTAGCTTCAGAAGAATCAGAGTGACAGAGTCCATTAAAAGTAATTTGATGATTTCACAGACCCATATTTTACCCTATACACTTTTGCCTCCCACACACTCATCAGACAGCTCAGCTGACAATGTTACAGTTTTACTTTTTTTTTTTTTTTTTGTCTACTTACAGGTTACAGTCTTCTATGTTTGTTATTCTCTTTCACCCCTTCACTCTCCTGTCTCCCTCTCTCTGTCTCTCAATCATTCTCGCAGGGTCATTGACTTCTGTTACTTTCACTTCAGTGACTGAAGCGCTCGAACGCATAAAAAAAGCACACTGTTATATGCCAGCTTTATCTATAGACAGTAAACAGATTAACAAGTACCATTGCAAACACAGTTTTGGCATTTGTGTCCACTGCACAGTTATTTGTGGAAAGCCTGAGAAAGTGTAATGTAACCACAGGAAGTTTGCTCACACAAACACTCAAAGTCTGTACATTTATCCTGATGTTTTTATGTACTTTATATAGCCTACATATCTCTAACTTTCTTCCTCTTGCACTAAACATGTGGGTGATCTTCAGCAGTGTTGCCATTAAAAAGACACTCACACAAAATCTCCACTCGTCGACTAGTGTCCACCCTTGCTGGGATCCAGCAGTGATCCTCCACAGATTATCTCTTAGGTGAAATATTACCCCAACAGGATGTTGTCCACATTGATGCTGGCACTCCAAAGCCAGTACTGGACTGTGTGTGAGTGTGTGTGATTTCTAAAATTGCTGGGTATCCTCGACCTTCCTTTCCCCTGTTATCTGTCTTGCTGCCCTTCTCCCCCTGTTTCTCTCCTCGGTCACTCCCCTGCTCATTTTCTCTCTATAACTGTCGCCAGAGTCATGATCCTAAGTTCACTCTGGCTGTGATTTTGTCTCACTGGGCTCTCCTTGGTCTGCTTTCCATGTTCCACATTGTTGTTTTGTTTTTTAATTCCTTCTCCTATAACTTCTCCACCGCCCTCACATGAAGGCACAGAGGGAGCCAGAATTTACAAATCTCGATGGCCTATAAATTCTGAGCCAATCAGAAAGGCAATGCCTGTACAGATTGTTCTTTCTGAGGGTGGTATGCCTGTCAAAAACAATTTGTTTTCAACTGGGAGAGTTCAAGAAAATCAAAGACAAGTCTGTCATTTGATAGAGTACTAGAGCAGGTGAAGAGAGCTTTCAACAAGTGTATATCATGCTGTCCCCTAGTACTCTCGGCAGTCATTATCCCCACTTATCTACTTCTACAGATGACTCTTTACACATGAATTACGTTGACAACCCAACACAACGCAGATTGAAACTTTCGCAAAGGTTTTGTCTAACTTCCACTCACGCATAATGTGAAGCATAAAACATCAGGATAGATGGTCTCAGACTGTAGTAGAGCACATGCTCCACTCACCAGCAGTGCTGCAAACCTGACAAATCTCCCACATGAGGGCTACCTGCCCCATCTCAATTTGCACTTCAAAGATGGCACGTCTACCTTTTATTTTTTCCCTTTCTTTCCTCCTGGCCTCGCTTTACACGCTTAATTGTACTGAGAGCTTTGATGGTGGGTGGGAAGAGAGTGAGTGCCGTGTTGAGGAGTAGAGGAATTGAGCATTGACACTAATTAGATGGAGAGCAAGTGAAGAAAAAAAATCGGCTTCTCAACACTACAGGCAGTATTGTCAAAGCAAATTGTTGGCAGGGAGGTTGGGGTCGGAAAGTTGAAGGCATAAACACCAGGCAAGTTCAAAGTTGTAGGCTGCATGATGAATGCACCTGGTGGGAATAATGCCTCAGGGGTGATCTGGTACCCACAGTGCAAAAAGCATACAGAGGGTGAGAGGTCCATGTCTGCTAGCCCTGGGCACAAAGATGTTGTCTAAGTATGAGCAATTGTTGCCGATCCTCAGGGTACATGCCTTAAGGCAGCAGAGCATGATGTAGGATTTTTAAAACAGGTGTGCACTTGACATTAAATGAACTTTGATGGGAAATATTGCAAACCCTTAAGGAAAAAGCAATAAAACTTAGCCAAAAACATTAAGTAGGAATTTAAACCTTGGTTGTCGATATGATGCAGAGCTGGTAGAATGGCAGTCTGTAACAACAGCAGGCCTAAACCACTTAAACTTAACTCCCATTTAAAAGTTTCGTCAACCACTTTAATGGGCAACCATGCACAGATGTCAAACAGTTTTAGACGTAAGCACCTTATTTCCCCCCTTGCAACATTGTCTTCATGTGTCAGGCCGTGCTGCTTTCTTATGCTGCTTATGATTGTGTTGCTTCAGTCTTTGAAAAAATATGAAGTGCCTCTGGCGTGTAGGGCTGGTCTTGACAGAAAACAGAAATCTCTTCGATACCAGTGAGGGCCCTTTTTTCACTTTCTTCAAAGCCAGAGACACAGCATGGGCTGTCCGCAATGGCGGGTTGCTTAACAGTAGGGATGAGAAAGAAATGGAAGTGAGAGGGTGGGAAGAGAAGGAGAGATCGACAAGACGGCCAGTGGTGTCAGAAGCAAAAGTTGTGTGGGCCAAGATGAGAGAGAGGGGGGGGGGGGGGGGGGGGGGGGGGGGGGGGGGGGGGGGGGGGGGGGG